>NW_007012780.1:0-680 GCF_000164805.1 Carlito syrichta
AAGAATGTTTAATTAAACAAAAGGGGGGAATTGCCCCCGCCGGCTCCACCCCCAGGGAACGATTATCCATTGCTCTTTTTACATTAAATTTTTTAAATGAAGACAAATTGGGCCGGGTTGCGGCGGATCGTCATGCTAGCCCTAATTGTGCCAAAAGAGGGCTCGTTATGTGGAAGGATCTCCTTACCGGTCAGTGGCAGGGCCCTGATCCAGTACTAACATGGGCCAGAGGATCTGTTTGTGTCTTTCCCCAGAACCACCAACAGCCGCTGTAGGTGCCGGAGAGGCTAACCAGGATAGTCCAGGATGACGAGCCTGCTGATCCTGTGCTTATGGCCAGCACTGATCCTGCGTGCGACGGGACAGCAGAATGATGTACGCTGGGGGATCCTTTCGGCCTTTCCCAGGCCAATGCCGGCAATGCATTCTGCGCGGGTTTTTCCCCGCTTCTTTTCTACTAACGCAACTACGCAGTTGCCATTTTTGCCATGGGAGGATGATTCTGCTTCTGTGAACTCAAGTGACATAATGCCATTAACGGGCACCTTATGTTTTGTTATTGTTACAACATCTCCCATTCTGATAATTGCATTGGTATGTACAACCAGTCTGCCATTTGGGCAGACATGCCCAGATTAACGGAACATCGGCCTCAGCCAATGCTACTTGGTTGCGGGGGA
>NW_007012781.1:0-730 GCF_000164805.1 Carlito syrichta
CCTCCTGTTTCAATCTAGTGCTTAAGGTCCGACTATTCCCAGCACCATTTACTAAATGTGTTCTATATTCCCCAGTGGGCCTTGGAGGATTTTTCAAAGAAGAGTTGGTTGAGAATTTGAGGATTTCATTCTCTTTCCTGATCCATTGGAATATGTCCCTATTTTTGTACCTATCCCAGGCTGTTTTGCTTATTCTAAACTTATTGTAATGTTTGAAGTCTGGAAGAGTGATAGTTTCTGCTTTGTTTATTTTGATCAGAATTCTTTTGGCTATTCATGATTGTTTAGGGTTTCATATGAATACTTTAATGTAATTTCCAGGTCTGGGAAAAATGATGTTAATTAATGGTTAATTCAATGTATCTGTAGATTGATTGAAAGTCTAAATTTTAAATTTAAAGATGTAAGCAAGTAAGGAAAACAAGCAAGTCAGATTTCCACTTATGACATCAGTCTCAGAACGTTGACATCATAATGGCAGGGACGTTGCCTACTGAGCAATCCTTAGATTTCAAGGACTTGTGTACAGTGCTCTGCCAAATGCGGTAGACATGGTGGTTTCATTCCCAAACAGAGAAGGAAACAAGGTGTTCACATCTATCCAAAAACTTCTCCAGGGATACGTGGTCATTCAAAAATCCACTGAATAAGGCAGAGTTTTTTTTTTTTTTAAGGTACTTATTATTATTATTATTATTATTTTTCTTTTTTTTCATTAATCAGTATTTTT
>NW_007012782.1:0-722 GCF_000164805.1 Carlito syrichta
GCACCTGAAGGAGAGCCCCTAGCGCAAAGGAACAACACAGCACCTGATGAAGAGGTCTTGCACTTGAGGGCAAGCCCTGAACCTGAGAAAAATTCCGGGAGATGTGTGAGAACCACTGGAGGTCAGTAAGTGCCCCGCAACTAGTAAAGAACCATTGCACTTGACAAAGACCGCTTAAAACTGAAGTTGAGCCCTGCACCCGATAAAGAATTACAATGCCTAAAATACACTTTTGCACCTGAGAAAGAATCCCTGCACCTAAAGTGCCTAAGTTCCAGGTGAGTTCCTGTACCTGACAGAGAACCCTTCAACTGAGATCGAGCTCTGCAACCTGAAACAAAGTCCCTGAACCTGAGGGAAAGCCCAAGCACCTGATGAAGAGACCATGCACTCGAGGGAGGACCCAGAACCGGAGGGAGAATTCTGCATCTGAGAAAGAGTACCTGCACTTAAGGGAAAGCTCAGCACCTGATGAAGCCCCTTCACATAGGAAAAATTCTTCAGATGAATGAGAACCCTTGGACGTCAGCAAGTCCCTCATACCTGACAGGGCCCTCCTGCGCCTGAGGGAGAGCTTTGACCCTGATGAAGATCACCTGCACGTATATAGAAAAGAGTAAAAAAGAAAAGAAAAGAAAAGCTTTGCACCTGAGAAGTGTCCCTGCACCTGAAGCAAACTCCTGCACCTGACAGAGATCCCGTCAAATGAGATAGAGCCCTGC
>NW_007012783.1:0-740 GCF_000164805.1 Carlito syrichta
GGAACTTAGGTCAATGAAAGGAGCCCAGATTAGAAGCAACCAATAGCAATAAAGCATCCTACCCACAAGAAGAAAAAGAGAGCTAGTAGAACCTTTTCTCTACACTTCCAGTTGGCCAGGACAGCTTTTGCTAACCCTAGGGCAAAGACTGAGGTGAGGATTAAAGCAGTATATAGGGACGAGGGTAACAGTACATTACAGTAAAAGAACAGTTTATTTATTCCATTAGATTGTCGATTCCTTAAGCTTCTGCCAAGTGTAGTCAGCTTCTGGAGTGACTTAAACAGGGCTGCAGTTCTCTAGGGTTCTAGAGTCACAACTCATTTCCTCCAGATGGTCATATTTCCCAGTGTTGATGGATTAGAAGTGCATTCCCAGTCTTGAGAGGCCGGTTTCACTCAACTGTGGTGAATCCAGGGAGCCACCTCAGTTACCTTTACTGCAGGGGTGGAATAAAATGACAGTGAATGGACCTCTCCAAAGGGGTTTTAGGAGTTGGACCTTCCATTCTTTTGCCCATGCAGCATCTACTGGTTAAAGGGGTGGGAGTCTGTGGCCAAGCTTACAGGTAACCACTCCCTAACCCAATGGTGTATAGTGGTTAGGGTTGAGCCAAGGGCCTGCATTTGCTGTCTCAGGGTAAGTTCCCCACTTCCTTTAGACCCCCTTGTATGCCCTGATATGGAGGGAGGACACCATAAGAATTTCAAAGGGAAACCCTGTTTGTCTAGTAAGGTTAA
>NW_007012784.1:0-668 GCF_000164805.1 Carlito syrichta
CAAAACCAAGTGATAGTAAGTTTCTAAAACCATATGTCATCTGTTAGAATCAAGGTTGAATGCTGTTAGTGATAATAAGGAAATTTCTACCCAAATTGAAATTGCCTACACCTCTGCCCAGAAAATAAAATGTTTCCCAAAAGATTATGGTAGTTAAGCTTATTTTCTGTGAAGTAAAATTGCTTTTTAATTGTATTAAAAGCATGAGAGTAAGCAGTATGTCTTGGGTTCCGAACCCTTGCCCAGTGTTCTGACACTAAAAATTAATCTGCCCTGCCCCTGCCATGTGATAATGCTGATGTCATTTTTTTCCCATTTGTCTTAAGGCCTGACATTTATGACTAATGCTGTTACTTTTCATAGATCGTGTTAAGTAACTCAAATTTACTAAGACTAAAAAAATTAGATGAAAGTAAAGTACACAAAAGTGGAATTATAAAAGCATAGAAAAAAGTTTAAAAATATTTTCACTGTCAAGACTGAACAGAACTACACCCAGAGAGAAGAGTAAGTACCAATAAAAGTAATAAAAAATCATGTAAAGTAAGCAGAATTACAAGTGAAAGAGGATTTGGAAGTTAAGAGGAAGAGTCTATATGGTAGAGAAGGAAAGAAAGAATACCCCTTTGTGCAAAGATTGATATTTTACCTATACAGGTTTATTTTGT
>NW_007012785.1:0-747 GCF_000164805.1 Carlito syrichta
CTCCAATGGAAGTCTCCGCTTTTCTGGAAACAAAACAGAGGCTCTCAGGCCTTGTTGGCAAATGAACCCGCAGAGCCATTGTATTCGGTATTACTCTCCCGTGTAAACAGAAAACTTTTCAGCATTCACCGGTGAATGAAGAATGCTTTGCTACCAATGGCTGTGGACACCTGGTTCCAGTCAGGGCAGCACATGACGTTGCACTCTGGTCACCAAATGCTCCCTCACTAATAAAGTGTCAATACTGCGAAGCTCAGATATCAGGGAGGAGAGCATGCACCAAGACAGCTTAATACATACTGCCATTGAGTAACAGTGCCGCGCACGCCTGACTACCGTGTCCTCAGGAAATCACACCGTCACCCCCAGTTTCACAGGCTCTCCGTGCTTATTCATAAATGAAAACGGCACAGCATGCCTAGTCCTTTCTCGGTTTAAACGCAATAGGGAAAAATCATTTAGAATTCTCCCGATAAAGAAATAATGCCTTCCTGCTCATAACTGTGGAGCACGTTGGTCACTCTTTGGGTCACTATGCATTGCAGATTTCTCTCCGTGAAACACGGACGTTTCACTCTCGTAAGCAAAGGTGCTCTATGGAAAGGAAAGCAAATCAAGGGGAAAGAGTGACAATGAGGTATTACAGGAGGCAGCAGTGAAGAATAAGACTCATAGTAAAGAGATAACAGAGCAGCACACATTTTGGAACAGACTTAAACGAAGAAGATGCCTATTCTCTACAGTCCT
>NW_007012786.1:0-1806 GCF_000164805.1 Carlito syrichta
TGAGTCTCGCGGTTTTCTTCTCATTTGGACTTCGGCTGTGCAGAGCGCCTCTGTTTGAACTAAGAGTTCTCTCATGGGACACGCTTTGCCCATGTGCAGCTCTACGCTGCCACCCAGGGGGCGATGGGAACCCCACAGTGGAGCAAGAAGGCATTACTTGGTGAATTCCCTGGGTGCATTCTGAAATGTTTCTCCCTTTCAAATTTTTGTGTGGGAGGATACACAATTGCTCTGCCAAACGCATTGACGGAAAAGAGCTGACTGCCTTGGTGGTGCTTGTTTTGAATGTCCGTCTCCCTTGGAAAGTGCTGTGTGAGAAGTGTGCTGCACTGTGAGGTTCTGGCACTGAGTGTGCGTGCTGTCATTCCTCCTTCCCACTTGTTCCCTTTGGTGTATCTTACGCTCTACAGGGTGACTGCTTGGGCGTGCGGCTTGTCAACCTCTCCCATGCGGGAATGCTCATCTCCCCTGTGCCACAATGAGGGATCTGAGACATTCACAGTTACTTGTGGGAAGGCATTATGTGTGACCCGGGGGAATTCTGAATTGCTCTTTCTTGACACCTTCTCCTGTCAGGGAAAGCAATGAGACTGTGGATTGCTGGTGGGAGTGGCCTTTCTTAGGCCTGGGGTGCACGGGCACCTTCCTGGCTTAAGTCTGTGCCCAATGTGTGCTGCAGTGTCACCTCTTTGCTGTGACTATTATTCTTCATTGCCGCCTGCTGTAACACCTCATTCTCACTCTGTCCCCTTGATTTGTGTTCCTTTCCATAGAGGGCCTTTGCGTACGAGCGTGAAACCTCCGTGTTCACGGAGAGAAATCTGCAAGGCATAGTGCCGCAATGAGTGACACAAGTGCTCCACAGTCACGAGCAGGAGAGCATTATGTGTGGATGGGGAGAATTCTAAGTTGTTTTTCCCTATGGCGTTTAAACCTAATAAGGACTACCAAGGCTGTGCCGTTTTCATTGCCGAGTAAGCACGGAGAGCCTCTGTTACACTGGGGGTGAAGCTGGGTCTTCCTGGGGACACGCTATTGAAGCCTGCGCTGCACTGCACTTCATTGGCAGTCTGTATACACTGGCTTTGTGCCTGCTCTCCTCCCTGATTCTCAGAGCTCTCCTGTATATGCACTATACTAGGCGGGGAGCATTTGGTGACCAGAGTGCAACTTCAGCTGCTGCACTGACTGGATCCAGATCTCCACAGCCATGGGTAGCCAAGCATGCTTCATTCAGCGGAGAATGCTGAAAAGTTTTCTCTTTTGACACGGGCGTCTCACACGGAATACAATGGCTCTGCGGGTTCATTTGCCAACGAGGCCCGAGAGCCATTGTTTGCTTTCCGGAAAACAACAGTCTTCCGTAGGAGACATTCCTCCAAACGGCACGTCACTGAATGGGGGGGCAACAAGTATTATAGTGGCTTGGTCTTTGGCGTGACGCCTGATTCTCCCTGTTTTTCAGCGTGTATTATGCTACATTGAATGCAAAGGCCTAGCAGAGCTGGATGCAACGTTTCCTGTATACAAAGTGCACAATTCCATGGTGCCACACTGAGCGACATGACCGGTTCGCTGTCATCTTTGGGAAAGCATGATTTGTTCACCTACTGAATTCTAAAGTGTTTTTGATTTGACCTGTCCGTCTCCTATCCAAAGCCATTGCTCTTCCGTTCGCATTTACGAGGAAGAGCTGACAGGCTTGGCTTGCTGGCTGTGAGTGTGCATCAGCTTGGGAAATGCTGTGTCAAATGTTGACTGCATTGTGATGTATTTTCCAGTCGTTTGATTTTTGTGTGCTGTACG
>NW_007012787.1:0-820 GCF_000164805.1 Carlito syrichta
CTGATTTCGAGTTAGCTAAATTTACTAGCTTGTTATATATCTAACCAGCTGTCCAGTCAGCTGACTTAATTAGCAAGCTACCTATCTAGCATAGGTGACAACTAGCTAGCCAGAGGATTAGCCAGCTGACTTTACTATCTTGCTACCTAGGTAGCCAGCTGTCTAATCAGCTGACAAAACTAGGTGACTTAACAAGCTAGCCTGCTGGCTATCTGGTTGAATTAACAGCTTAGGTACCTGGCCAGCCAGCTGGATAGCCAGCTGATTTAACTAGCTAGCTACCTGTGTATCCCTCTGGCTTGCCAGCTGACTTAACTACCTAGGTACCTAGGTAACCAACTGGCTAGTGTGTTGACAACTAAATTTCTTAACTAGCTAAATAACAGGCTAGTCAGCTGATTTAACTAGGTAGCTACCAAGCTAGGCAGCTGGCTAGCCAGCTGAAAATTTGCTGATGTAAGTAGCTAGCATGCTGACTTGACTAGCTGACTTAGTAAGCTAGTTAACTTGCTAGCTAGCTGGCTTATCTAGCTGACTTTAATAGCTACTTATCTAGCTAGTTATCTAGCTAGGCAGCTGATTTAAGAAGCTGACTTAACTAGCTACCTAGTTACCATAACTAGCTGACGAATATAGCTAGCTTCCTAGATAGCCAGCTGACTTAATTAGCTGAAATAACTAACTAGCCAGCTGGTTGCAATCTGACTTAACTAACTGACTTAACTTGCAATCCAGCTGGTTGCCAGCTGACTTAACTAACTGACTTACCAGCTAGTCTGCTGGCTAGCCAGCTGACTTAACTAGCTGGCTACGTATCTGG
>NW_007012788.1:0-381 GCF_000164805.1 Carlito syrichta
CCTCCCATATGACCCCGCAATTCCCCTACTGGGAATATACTCTGAAGAACTCAAATCACTCTATAAAAAAGATACCTGCACACGTATGTTTATCACAGCATTGTTCACAATAGCAAGAACCTGGAATCAACCATGCTGCCCATCAAAAGAGAACTGGATTTTTAAAATGTGGTACATATACACAATGGAATACTATGCAGCCATAAAAAGGAACAAAATCATGAATTTTGTAGCAACCTGGATGGAACTAGAGTCTATAATACTGAGTGACCTCTCACAGAAACAAAGATCCGAGTATCACATATTCTCACTCATATAATGGACCTTTAATATCCAATGTAATAGTATAAGAAAATGACTGACAGTAGTGGGAAACTATGG
>NW_007012789.1:0-692 GCF_000164805.1 Carlito syrichta
CAAGTTTCTACAGGCTTTACCTAAGTGGAACCAGGAAACTCGGTTTCCATGTCACTTGCAAACATCTGAGCATTTCCCAAATTATCCGTGGCTTAAGGCAGCACTCATACCTAGGGATCGACAGGGACTTTAGCAAATGCTAATCTGGAATTTGGGAGATCTGGTTCTCATATTATTCAGAGCAACGTCCTATATGCATACCACAAATCAGGCATTGCTGTTCCCCAGGAACGTGTTGCACCTCTTGATAGTTGTAACTGAGAATCTGGCCTACTGCTCCGTTTGTTTCACAGGGTCCTGTAAGGCAAGATTGCACAATCCACGCAATCATCTGCCATTTGTTAATGTGATCACTGGTCTCAGGTTTACCTCAAAGTCCAGAAACTACTGCTGGACATTCGTTTTCAAATTGAGAATGTGGGATTAGGCGTTCCCACATATTTAGGATGTATACTTAAGGAGGAACCAGCAATCTTTTATTCCAGTTCCTTAGGACACTTCTTGGCGTATGTGTATTGGTATGTAAGAGTATGTACTTCTATGCCACCAAAAAAACGTCTGGTCGTCTTCCTGATAATAAAAAAGGAATGTGGGGTTATGGGAAGCTTCAATCCATTTCTACAGGGCTCCGTTATAAGAGCTTATCTGGAATCTGGGCTTCTAGTTCTCAAAATTCTTCATAGCATGTTGCC
>NW_007012790.1:0-2127 GCF_000164805.1 Carlito syrichta
CCTACTACTTGCCTTATTAGTGTCTTATGATACTACTTGCCTTATTAGTGTCTTATGGTACTACTTGCCTTATTAGAGTCTTTTGATACTACGTGCCTTATGAGTGTCGTCTGATACCACTTGCCTTATGAGTGTCGTCTGATACTACTTGCCTTATTAATGTCGTCTGATATTACTTGCCTTATTAATGTCATCTGATATTACTTTCCTTATTAGTGTCTTATGATACTACTTACCTTATTAATGTCTTATGATGCTACTGGCCTTATTACTGTCTTATGATACTACTGGCCTTATTATTGTCTTATGATACTAATTTCCTTATTTGTGTCATATGATACTACTTGCCTTAATAGTGTCTTATGTTACTACTTGCCTTATTAGTGTCTTATGATACTACTTTCCTTATTAGTTGCTTATGATACTACTTTACTAATTAATGTCTTATGGTCAACTTGACTTATCAGTGTCTTATGATACTACTTGGCTTATTAGTGTTGTCTGATACTTCTTGTCTTATTAGTTTCTTATGATACTATTTACTTTAATACGGTCTTATGGTACTACTTGCCTTATCAGTGTCTTATGATACTACTTTCCTTATTAGTGTCATCTGATACCACTTGCCTTATTAGTGCCTTATGATACTACTTGCCTTATTAGTGTCATCTGATACTACCTGCCTTATTAGTGTTGTCTGATACTACTTGCCTTAATTAGTGTCGTCTGATACTACTTGCCTTAGAAGTGTCGTCTGATACTACTTGCCTTATTAGTGTCGTCTGATACTGCTTGCCTTATTAGTGTCGTCTGATACTAATTGCCTCATTAGTGTCGTCTCCTACTACTTGCCTTATTAGTGTCTTATGATACTACTTGCCTTATTAGTGTCTTATGGTACTACTTGTCTTATTAGTGTCTTATGATACTCCTTGCCTTAGTAGTTTCTTATGGTACTACTTGACTTATTAGTGTCTTATGATACTCCTTGATTAGTAGTGTCTTATGGTACTACTTGCCTTATTAGTGTCGTCTGATACTACTTGCCTTATTGTTGCCATCTAATACTACTTGGCTTAGTAGTTTCTTCTGATACTACATGCCTTGTTAGTGTCGTCTGATACTCTTTGCCGTATTGGTGTCGTGAGATATTCCCTGCCTCATTAATGTCGTCTGATAATATTTGCCTTCCTCGTGTCGTCTGATACTACTTTCCTTATTATTGTCGTCTGATACCACTTGCCTTATTAGTGTCGTCTGATATTACTTGCCTTATTAGTTTCGTCTCTTACTACTTGCCTTATAGTGTCATCTGATACTGCTTGCCTTATTAGTGTCGTCTAATACTACTTGCCTTATTAGTGTCATCTGATATTAATTGCCTTCTTAGTGTCGTCTGATACTACTTGCCTTTTTAATGTCTTATGATACTACTTGCCTTATTAGTGTCTTACGATACTACTTGCCTTAATAGTGTCTTATGTTACTACTTGCTTTATTAGTGTCTTATGATACTACTTGCCTTATTAGTGGCTTATGATACACCTTGCCTTATTAGTGTCTTATCATACTACTTTCCTTATTAGTGTCTTACTTTAATAGTGTCTTATGGTACTACTTGCCTTATTAGTGTCATCTGATATCTCTTGGCTTATTATTGTTGTCTGATACTACTTGCCTTATTAGTGTCGCTTGATACTACATGGCTTTTTAGTGTCATCTGATACGATGTGCCTTATTAGTGTCTTCTGATACTTCCTGCAGTATTAGTGTCGTGAGATACTACTTGCCTTAAAGTGTCGTCTGATACTACATGCCTTAGTAGTGTCGTCTGATACTACTTGACTTCCTAGTGTTGTCTGATACTACTTGCCTTACTAGTATCGTCTGATACTACTAGCCTTATTAGTGTCATATGATACTACTTGCCTTATTAGTGTCGTCTGATATTACTTTCCTTATTAGTGTCATCTGATACTGCTTGCCTTATTAGTGTCATCTATACTATTTGCCTTATTAGTGTCTTATGATACTACTTGCCTTATTAGTGTCTTATGATACTACTTACCATATTAGTGTCGTCTGATACTACTTGCCTTATTAGTCTTAAGATACTACTTGCCTTTT
>NW_007012791.1:0-726 GCF_000164805.1 Carlito syrichta
GCATTATTTCTGTTATAGCTCTTATTTTCTCTTTCTTTTTCTTTTTTCTTTTTCTTTCTTTCTTTCTTTTCTTCTTTCTTTCTTTTTTTCTTTCCTTCTTTCTCTTTCTCTCTCTTGTGACAAATGTGTCACTTGATATATTACCTCATATAAACAACTGACTACAGGTCTAAAAGCAGTATTTTAAGTCGTTATTTTGACACTTTAGAAAATGTTTTGCCATATTCTGTAAACTACTAACCCTTTACCCCCTACAATACTGTCATTAATGTCTAGAGATTAAATCATATAAAATACATAATTTTAAATCAAGTAATACCCAATTCAAATAATTGGGTATTCATTCTTAAGGTTCTGTTCCTTAAGCACACTTCTGGTACGGAATTCTGTATCAGTGAATTAATTACAGAAGCAGAATTTATTAAGGAATATGTCTAAAAGGATTTATTATAGACCTCGTGGATGGTGATTAAAAAATCTAGGTGAGACTCTTGCCTCTATGTCTGGCACTAAATCCTGAAGTCGAGAAAGCAGTAAGAAAAAAGATGAACATAAAGTAGAGAAAGCAAGGACAAAATTGAACCGTAAGGATACACTGTAACCCACAAGGAAAGCCTGTAACTCTCCTCAGACTCGATGCTTGGATGCCTTTCATCTTCAGTGACGGAGGTGTTCTACATGAGCAGCTGATGACTTTCATCATGAAGCAAAACACACACCTGATGC
>NW_007012792.1:0-800 GCF_000164805.1 Carlito syrichta
GGATTCGTAGGTCCACATTCTCATTTACAACTATCAAGAAGAGCAGAAGGTTGCTGAGGATCTACAATGATAAAATTTTAATATCCAAGAGGCCCTTAGCACTAAATAATGTGGGGAATTAAAGCCCAGATTCCAGATTAGCCCTTATAATGTGGCCATGCAGCCTTCTTGGATTTGCGACCCATGTAACCCAGATTCTTTTTGTTCTCAGTAAGACTCCCGTATAAAAACTCTTATATACCAAATTTCATTATTCCAAATGTTCAGAAGGGCCCTGGAATCCAAGATTGCTGGATCCCCTTTAAGAATACTTCCTAAATATGTGGGAATTCCTAATCTCAAGTTAAGAAATCAATCTAAAATGTTAGCTGTAGTTTCTGAATTAAGAGGTAAACCTAGAGCCAGAAATTACACTAAAATGGGGAGATGATTCATTGGTTTATGGAATCTGATCTTACAGCCTCCTGCAAAAAAAGCCACGCAGAAGGCTAGATTCTCTATTACCATTTAAGAAGAGGAGCAGCAGGTTCCTGGTGATTGGTAATGGCTGATTTGTGGTACGGATAAAGGAATTAGCTCTGAAAAATGTGGGGACTGGGACTCCCAAATTCCTGATTAGCATTTAGAAAAATTCTGTAGGCTTCTAGGTATGAGAAATTCTTTAAGCCAGGGAAAAATTAGCAACTGCCCAGAAGTTTGCTGGTAACATGGAAACTGATTTTCCTTGTTCCACATGGGTAACATGAGTAGAGGCTTTCTAGGGACATAGTTTCTCAGATTCCTGTATCGTCTCAGCAATA
>NW_007012793.1:0-680 GCF_000164805.1 Carlito syrichta
CTGTTTACCTGCTGTGTGTCTAGTACTAGTACTGCATTCATGCTTTAAAATATGCACATTATCTAAAAGAGAGTAATATTTGTTAATATTCTTTAAAAACACCACAACTCCTAGGCAGAAACCAGGACGGGGAAGGGAGGAGGGAGAGAGAGAAATACTAAGTGATTGATAGAAGTGTAATTGGCACACTAGGCTCTAATGCTTTCCATTTTCTTTGTTAAGAATATGGAAAAACCAACATAATGCAATACCCTGTAAACTATTAGCAACATCTTTATTTTGTTTGACATGGAGACCTCATGTTTGAGAAAGAAAAATCCAAATTCTTTGTACCCTGTTCTTTATTCATTTATTTAGGCCCATCCAGAGTTTAGCAAAGAGACATATTGCATTTAATATTCAATTTGTCCTTTAGAGAAACAAAGGAGATTTCTTGAATACAGGGTTATGCCTGAGATGTATTCCCCTAAGTTCTAGTAGGGACTTCCTACTTTTCCCTAGGCAAAAAAAAAAAAAAAAAAAAAGAATTTCTACCCTGTGGCTCAAAGACTTCTGTTATCTTTGAGCAACCTTCTTCCATCATTTTTATTATATTCCAGTCTACCAACTATTTCTCAGTCATCTAAACTGAAAGCCACACAAGGGCAAACACCAGTGATTTTTGTGTGGTAGTGTATTCC
>NW_007012794.1:0-683 GCF_000164805.1 Carlito syrichta
CCACACCTGTCAGCGAATACCAGGACCTGCAGATAGATTTTGGATCATAGCTCCTCCCCTTAAGTAAATCTCAAAACTGCAAAGAGGACCACCCCCAACCTACAGTACAATTCCAGAATTGAACAAAGTAAGAGGATATACATAAAGAATAGGAGATTGAACAAACAGAAGTAAATCCCTTTACCCCCGAATAACAGAATTAAAGAAGACAGTGACGTGGAGGGAAGGAAAAAGTAGGGAGGGGGAGAAGCCGCACAAATGAAGAAAAACCAAAAGAAGAATATAGGTCTCACACAGACCCCTGGGAGATCAGACACTGAGAAAACAGATTCTGGAACACAAACAATGAAGAACCCCCAGAATAACTGGTTACATGCAACAAACCCAGACATCAAGACATTAATGAAGAGAATTTAAAAAATTGAGGAGAGACAAGAGGAAAATAGGAAGGAGCTGATGTCAGAAATGACAGCAGTAAAGAATACTGTGATGGAAATGAATAACAGACTAATAAGCATGGAAAGCAGAATCAGCCAAGCAGAAGAAAGAATCTCAGAGCTCGAAGACCAAAACACAGAACTAACCCAAACTGTCAAAAGCATACAAAAGAAGCTCAAAAAGACAGAACAAAACCTGCAAGAGATGAATGATCACTTCAAGAGACCGACCCTAAGAGTAATTGG
>NW_007012795.1:0-663 GCF_000164805.1 Carlito syrichta
AAACACAAAGCTACAGCCAAGAGTGACAAACGTATGTAACCTTGTCGGCTCTAGCAAAGGTTGGGCCACCCAGGGCACACTGTCCTGGCATGTGTCCCCACTTCCCTGGTCTCAGGGTACCTTTGGCCCCTCTCCCCAGGGTTGTGTCCTTGAGGGACTGCCCCTCCCGTGTCAACCCAGGCTCCAACGAAACGCTTGAATGGCACAGACCCTGCTAGAAAGTGGGACCCAGGACAGAGGAGGAACGTGGAGTCACCTCTGCAGAAGAGAAAGCAGCCTCCTCGCCTCCTTCACTTCATTCTGGCCAGATGTCCTACCTGTGGAGCCAGAAGAGAGGTTACAGGACAATGATGAAGTTAGAAGCAAGGAGATCTTAGAGGAGGCTGACGAGGATGTCCCTCTAGAGGTTCCCTTGATAAACTGGTCCCGGAGATCCCCAAGAATCAGCAGTAGAAAAGGCTAAATCTGATCACTGATAATAACGAGGTTTACACATGCATGTAGCTTCATCTATAAAGTGCTTTCACATACAGCATCCCTTGGGATGCTAAAAACCACCACGTGAAGCAGACACCAGGGCTGACCTCCAACAAGGATCTGCGGACATGTGCGAAGTTCTAAGGCAGATGTTCTCACCCACCGACCAACCAACAGTCCTTCCTC
>NW_007012796.1:0-605 GCF_000164805.1 Carlito syrichta
TGGGAAAAACTGACATTTTGATAGTATTGAATCATCCTATCTGTGAGCAAGAAATATTTCTTCATTTACTTAGTTTTTCTCTGATTTCTTTCTTCATAGTTCCTTATACAGATCTTGTACATATAGATTTGTACATATATGCTTCATTTTTAGGGGTGCTATCACTTATTAGTTCCAGGAGTTTGTCAATTCTATCAGATTTTCTTTTTTTGTTTTATTAATCAATATTTTTTATTATGGTTTTCTGGGGTACAGTTAAGGGTTAGGTGTACAATTACGTTTCATTCAGGCACCCTGTTGATAAGAGGGGTTTTCCCATCCCCAGACAGTTATTTGCTACTGTTAATCCAATCCCCCTCCCCCCCCATAGTTTCCCCGTACTGTCAGTCATTTTCTTATAGTATTACATTGGATGTTCAAGGTCCATTATATGAGTGAGAACATGTGATACTTGGATCTTTGTTTCTGTGAGAGGTCACTCAGTATTATAGACTCTAGTTCCATCCAGGTTGCTGCGAAATTCATGATTTTGTTCTTTTTTATGGCTGCATACTATTCCATTGTGTATATGTACCACATTTTATTATTCCAGTCTTCTTTTGATG
>NW_007012797.1:0-757 GCF_000164805.1 Carlito syrichta
TTGGAAGGCTGAGGTGGAAGGATCACCTGAGCCCAGCAGGTCGAGGCTGCAGCGGCCGTGAGTGTGCCACTGCACTCCAGTCTGGGCGACAGAGTGAGACTCCAACCCTCCCTCAAAATAAAATAAAATAAAATAAAATAAAATAGTCTTCTAACACATTTCCTTATTTTAACTCATATAGTACATTCTTCATGTAGAAGAAAGACAATCCTTCAAACGCATAAACATAATCCTCCCTTCTACTCCTGGGTTTCAGTCACTTTTAGAATAGGAATTTAGCTCACAAAGTTCTACCTGAACTGGCCCCTCTTCACCTCCTCAGCCTCCACCGTGATGGCTCTCTAGGTCACTCTGCATTGGTCACATTGACCTCCTATCTGTTCTTCCAATCCTTTCCCATCTTGGCCTTTGCGTCTTTTCTCTGTCTAGGACATGCACTACTCCCACTTCCTTCTACCACCCCCATCTCTTCCCTTGACTTGATCATTCTCATTCTTTGGATCTCAGCTCCCATGACACCTCTTTCAAGAGGCCTTCCCTCATCCCAGGCCACTCTCAGTTACTCCAGCTCAGCTCATCACCTTGTATATCTCCTTCATAAAGAATTTTGTGTGCATATTTGTTCATTTGTTTATTCATTCATGTGCCTATTTGATTAATTTTCTATCTCTATCACTGAATGTGAACTTTAGAAAAATAGCAATCTTGTCTATATTGTTTTTTATCTAAGTAAAGTTCTTAGAGCATAATAAGCACA
>NW_007012798.1:0-1072 GCF_000164805.1 Carlito syrichta
CAAGTAGGTACCTGTAATGTAATGAACACAAGCATAGCCAGAAACATCATTGTCGGATCATTGGGGCGGCCGTAATTAGTTGAGATTCTTTGGGCCTCTTCAAATAAGGTTTTGATTTGTCCCCAAGTTGGAGGCCTCTCTTTAGTGTTGGAAGAAGAGCCCTCAGACATCGGGGAGCCCTGGGGTTGGTATCGAGGCAGGGACGTCGTCTCCTGTGTTGTCAGGTCCCTCAGCATCCCTCGTCCCCTTGGACTCCTCTGCAACCTCCATCTGGGGTAAGGACGTGGTGGTGGGCAGCTCATGATGTCTAATCAGTCGATCCGGGATCCACACTGGGGCATCAGAGTTCTGGGGAAAAATACACGCGAAACCTCGTCCTGCTGTCAATAAGACATCAGGTCCGCGCCATTGTCCGGTCAATAAGTCTTTCCATTTTACTAAAGGTAAAGGGTGTTTTTGTGTGTTCCCATCATGGCGAAGAAAAGCAGTTTTTCCTTCAGAATCAACATTTAAGTGATTAATAACAAACAAGGCATGAGATAAAACATGATGAGGAGAAACATACTTATATTCATTTTCCTGTAATTTCAAAATTTGGTTTTTTAATGTTTGATGAGCTCTTTCCACCATACCTTGTCCTTGAGGATTATAAGCGATCCCTGTAGTATGCTTAATAGAAAAAGTCTGACAAAATTTCTGAAAAGCGCTACCAGTATATGCTGGAGCATTGTCTGTTTTTAATGCATGAGGGATGCCCATTACTGCAAAACAGGCAAATAGGTGTTGCTCTACATGCTTAAAAGCCTCTCCAGTGCGAGCCGTAGCCCATATCATATGCGAATAAGTATCCACACAGACATGAACATAGGACAATTTTCCAAAAGATTTAACCTGAGTATCATCCATTTGCCAGAGGCTATTTGGTTTCAAGCCTCGAGGATTGACTCCAGTTTGTAACGTAGGTAATCTAGTTGGACATGTAGCACAGTTACGAACAATATTTCTGGCAGCTTCCCTAGTAATATCAAATTGTAATCGTAACGCAGAAGCATTTTGATGATGTAATTTATGT
>NW_007012799.1:0-544 GCF_000164805.1 Carlito syrichta
GGGTGCCTGCGTCTGTGATGGACAGCGTGTGTGTGAGCGTGTGAGCGTGTGTGTGTGTGTGTGCGTGTGTGTGTGTGTGTGTGTGTAGTGCTAAGCATCTGACTTTTCTCATCGAGAAACCGGCAGCTCTGCCTGTCATTCTGCACTTCTCTGTGTACGAATGCTGCACTGTGCAAAATGGATTTCTGAGTGTTAACCATCATGTTCTTCTTTTCCAAAGGGTCTTCTGTAGGATTTCATTTGCAGAGCACAGAGGGCAATATCTAGGGTAATTCCAGGGCTTAGTGGCTGTGATCTTTTGTCAACTCTCCTTGTGAGAGAAATTAAACTTGGTATGAGCACCCACAGTCACAGCAAGTGCAGCGCCTTTCCTGGCCAATGGGTGGGAAATCATAAACCCGACAAGTATTTATGAAACGAAAAATGAGATGTTTTAATATGACAAGAATATGTTCATTAAATCTTTTGATTTCTCAGAAAAGATTTCCCACTCCAGTAAAGGCTTTGAGCAGATTTATCAAGTCTGATATTCTTTCTTTTATGA
>NW_007012800.1:0-697 GCF_000164805.1 Carlito syrichta
GGATCCGGATGCGCCGCGGCGTGCAGGGCCGGCTCAGCGTCCGTCAGCGTCGCGGGGGAGGCGCAGCGGCTCCAGCTCCCTGGTCTCAGCCACCTGCGGGCCCGGAGGCCCGGCCCTGCGGACAGCAGCTGCGCCCACATCCGCGATCGGCCACGCCAGGAGACCCAGATCCGCCGCGGCAAGGCGGGGCCGGCTCCTGCGTTCCTCGGAGGCGCGGGGGTCCCAGCGCCGTGGTCCTCTTTGGCGCGGGGGGCCCGGGCCCGTGGACGGTGGCTGCGCTGGGAGGCGGCTCCGCATTCCTCGCCTGGGGAAGGGGCGGCACACCCCAAGAAGGGTACCTGCATAATGAATATTTGTATACCTAACCCTGAATTGTACCCAACAAGTTTGAAATAAAAATCTTAAAAAAAATAAATAATTTTAGAGTTAAAAAAAAATAATAATAATAAAATGCCTCCCACTGAGCTGAGTTCTCTCTCTCTCTCTCTCTCTCTCTCTCTCTCTGTGTGTGTGTGTGTGTGTGTGTGTGTGTGTGTGTGTGTGTATGTGTGTGTGTGATGAAATCCTTTTTCATCAATACTTTGCTCTGAGGTCATAGGTTTTGTTTTTTTTGTTATATATTGTCATTGAAAGAAAATAGTGCTTTCTGAGAATGATCTCTGCTACCCAAACGAAGGGAATTTTTAGGTCAGTGTCC
>NW_007012800.1:1383-7966 GCF_000164805.1 Carlito syrichta
ACGGCCTCCACCTCTGGTGTTTCCCATAGCCCCGAAAATAGAACTGGTTTGGGGGTCATCAGGACCAGGTGAGTGTGACAGCAGGATGGGTCTGGGGTTTCAGAGTGGATGGACTTCCTGAGGGCTGGTAGTGTGGATCGAGGAACTGGGATGCAGGTGGGCTGGGGCCTGGGACATCAGAGAAGCTGGAAGGTGGTCCACTCATTGCTCTACTCACGCATTCCTTCACTCTCTCATTCCTTCTCCTACTCACTCAGTCTCTCCTCTACTCACTTATTCTTCTACTCACTCGTTCTACTCACTCACTCATTCCTCTACTCACTCATTCACTCCTTACTCATTCCTCTACGCACTCTCTCTCAACTTATTCAGTCCTCTACTCACCCTCTCCTCAACTTGCTCACTCCTCTACTCACTCACACCTCTCCTATTCCATTCCATATTATCCTCACTTTGTTGTTCCCAAGCCTAGACCTCTTTGAATAATTTTTCTTTCTGTTCTCTCTGCATTAGTGCACCTCTGAGAAGTACCTAGAATGAACTACACAGAGTGGGGGCTTTCTGGCCTTTCCACCTTCTCCACTGCTGGATTTGAGACCCTCTCAGCCCACTGAGCATGGTCTGCTTTTTGCCCAGCCCATTTTCTGTTACAGAGCTCCAGCTGGGCCCAAAGACTATTTTGGGCAGCCTGCCACTGGGTGCCTTTCCAGGGGCATCTGTCTCTTTCTCGTTAAATTGTTCCCCCTAGGATGCCCTAATTCTCTTCCCCACTCAGATGTCCCTGTTGCCCAAGCTAGATAAAAGTTGGCCACTCACTTGCCCTTTCAAAATCTGCCTTCTTCCCCCTCCTGTAGACCTTGCTCCCAGAGTTAGAGCTGCTCTCCCCTTTGGGTGGCATGGTGTTGGTCTGTTCATGTGAAAATGGCAGGATTGAGGGGCTAGGATTCACTAGTACAGAGCCTGGCATGCAGAAGGTGCTCACAAGTGGGAGCTGCCACCCTGAGGAACAATTCGAGTCACCTCTGCCCCTGGAGGCTTTTGAGAATGGAAGTTCCCCAGTGTGCAGACCCTTGTGCCCGGGAGAAATCAGAGCCTGTGAGGACCAGTCAGGGAAGGAAAGGATGTGGGAACCATCCTTAGGCACAAGTCCTAGGGAACAGTGTTGTCCAAAACACACCCTTTGAGGAGCTCCTGCTATGGACATCCCTGGGTTAGAACTGCTCCCAGGACAATAAAATTCATCCTCTTGAGCAGAGGTGGGCTCGCTGCTTGTGAGCTGTCAGACAGTGTGCCTTCCCACTGTCGTTTGAAATTCACCCTTGTGACTTGAAGGTGATCTCAAGGGAGAAGGAGCAGACAGCAGCAGAGATTTGCTCCATTCTTGCAGAATCCAGACACACTGTTCACTGCAGAGGCTGCACTATCTCTGGCGACACAGCCCGGACCTTCCTGTGGCTCCTCCTGGGGAGTTATAATAGGGTCCTCCTTTGAAACAGAATCAATAGGATATGATTCTTACCACTTCTGCATAAATAGAGAGAGAGAGAGAGAGAGAGAGAGAGAGAGAGAGAGAGAGAGAGAGAGAGAGAGGAGAAGAGAACTTATGCTATTATGGAGGCTGAGAAATCCCACTACATGCCATCTGCAAGCTAGAGAATCAGAGACACTGGGAGCGTAAATCAGTCTGAATCCCAAAAGCCCTGACAACCTGGAGTTGTGATGTCCTAGGACAGAAGAAGATGAATGTCCCAACTCAGAAGAGATTGCAAATCTGACCTTCCTCCACCTTTTACTTCTATTTGGGCCATCAATGGATTGGATGATGCTGTACATCGCTGGGGAGGGCGGACCTTCCTTCCCAAATTTACTGTTTCAAAAGCTCATCTCTTCTGGGAACACCATCACAGACACTCCCAGAGATAATGTTGGACCAGCCATCTGGGCATCCCATTGCTCAGTCAAATCAACACCTAAAATTAACCATCACAGGAGATGACGGCCCCTGCCTTGCTTTCAGATCACACCCACCGAGGAGGGCATGAGACTCCTGACTCAGATTGTGACCACCTGTCACCAGGGTTATAAGATCTCACTAGGCCCCACCTTCCGCCTCATCATTTTATGACACCCTGACATCATTCGGCCTATCACCAGTGCCTCAGGTACCTACACAGAGCTTGTGGTGGTGGGTGCCATGGTACACTCAAGGGCTTCTATGCCTGACCCCTGTAAGCTTCTGTGTGCTCCTTGAAGTACCCTAGGCCCTTGTCATCCCTACTCTTTCAGCCATCTTCCTCTGTCCTTCATGTATTAACCAACACCCATCTTGGTGTTTCCTCCCTCCACTGCCATCTGCCCCTCTGTCCTGGTGTTCTGGGTATCCTTAGGGCACCATGAGACCTCAACCCAGAGCCCAGTCCTGGAGAAGCCCCCAAGCTTGAGGAGATGAATCTGGATGGAGACACCCCCAACTTTGTGGGGTCAGAAATAGGCCAGAAGGAGATGGTTGTGACAGCCCAGAGGAGAGCCAGTCTTGCTGTGGCAGACTGGGAAACTTCCTGGAGGAAGAATTGCTAGAGCTGGGCCTGGAAAAATGGAGGGGAACTTTTTAAAGCAGAGGGAAGGGTGATGCAGTAGGTGTCATTAGTATTCAAGGCTCCCTTTTGTGTAAAGGCAAGGAGGCTAGGATGAGCAAAGCATGTGCAACATGGTAGAAGTGAAGTTGTAGAGGTATACAGGGAATAGATCTTCATGACATTGAAAAGCAAAACAAAGTGATATTAATGTTATCATGCTCTTTCCAGGGAGCCATGAAAGGTAATTGAGCAGATGATAAGCTTGGCTAGAGCAGAGCTCTGTGAAGGACTCTCAGGTAGACACTAGATGGAACTGACATTGAATCAAGAAGGCAATGGGGCCGGGCCATGGACAAATTGGAAGAGGATGAGGTCTGAATTGTGTGGACAGTTTGGGGAAGAAAAAGGAGCAGGACTGGATACTGGATGAGAGAGAAAGAAAATAGCCACGATATTTAAATCATGCTCTGGGTGCTTTGGGACATGCGGGCAGCTCACAGGGATGGGATGGAAGGAAAGAAGAGAGTTTGGAGAGTCAAGTCTCATAGCTGATCTTCACTATGTATCTGTTGGGTCATCTGTTTCTGGATACTCGGTTTCCTGAGGTGAGACATATTCTGTTGGTTAGTAAGAGGTACTCCTTGGGTTTCAGGTATGTTAAGTTTTTTCTTCATCAATCCCTCATCCTGCAGGAAGGTCAGTGAATATACTGCCACTGGAGCTCAGTGCCCACACCGAAAAAAGGAACCCGCAGGTCCAGGAGAACTTCCTGTACTGTCTCACCCTTGATGGGTGGTGCTTCCACAAAGCCTGCAACCTGGTACAGGACTTCACAGATGACATCGTCCAGGAGTGGCACCATACTCTCCCCACTCCGGGTATTGTTGACGTCTCCAAGACCAAGACCAAGTCCAAGACTTTGGACTTCATTGATGTGCTCCTGTTAAAGGCTTCTCTGGGTTCTGGATTCAAAAGGTAGAACGGAGCTTGATTTTAAATATCATATCAAAGAACTTGGACTTGATCCAGAGGGCACTGGAGATTCACAGAAGATGCTTGAGAAAGGGAGGGACACAGCCAGCAGGAGAAAAACCTGAGGTAGATTTTACTCTATCTAGTTACAAGTTTGTAAGTTATTCTGTCCCACATATATACATAAATATAAATATATATGTCTTTGCCTAAGTCTATGTATTTCTTTGTCTATGCGCATGGATGCACCAAACCCTTGAATCAGAACACCCCATTTATTATTCACAGCAACAACAACAGCCAGAGTAAGATTGCAGTGCTAGACCCTACTCCCATATTCCTCCTAGGGCAATGCAATGCTTTTACCTGTAAGTGCACCAGAAGATGAGTCTTGGGGCTTATATAGAACAGCTAGAACATCTTCCCCTTCTTCTTTCATTGGCAAGGGTGGGGTGGAAGAGAAAGAGACAGAGAGAGCACATGTTTCATTCTGGAGTATAAACTACTCCTCTCCAGTAAGATAGCAACCTCTGTTGGTTCACTCAAATGCCTTCAGGGGCGACAGATAAGCTATCTTTGGAGCAATGCTTAACTTCTCACCTCCAAGGCAAACTGGAATTCGAACATCCTGTAGCCCAGGTTGCCAGTTACTTTTTCTCTGACAGTACTCATGATGTGGAAACATGAACATATTCAAGGCTCGAGGATTCCTCCCACCAGAGACAAAATAAGAGGCAAAAAATTCAGGGAGAAAGCCTGGAGGTTAAGTCCATAGCAAAGGTGACCCTGAGAGATCTAGGAGGGCAGGGTGGGTTTGGGTTTTTGGAGAGGCCACAGGTCATCAGAGACTATCTCAGGTTAGACTCAGGAGCCTGAGAACTTGTGTGATCTGAGAGGTCATGCCTTCTCTCAAGGATGGAAATGGGGAAGAGTTGTCAGATGAGGACATAAGAGCGTAAGCTGACACCTTCATGTTTGAGGGTAAGGATCCCGGTGTAAACTCCAGTGTGGGCAGGGGTCTTTCCATCCCAAGGATGTGGTGGGCGAATCCTAGGCTGTTCCATTCTGTTCATCTTCCTCCTCCCCCAGGACCCAAATATTGGGAGCTTCAATATTTGGGTCCTGTCCACCCTCTGGTGTGATGTAGCCCTGACACTCAGACCTGCCTGCTGCTCCTCAGACCATGACACCACAGCCTGTGGCCTCTCCTGGGTCCTGTACCACCTTGCAAGGCACCCAGAACACCAGGAGTGCTGTTGGCAAGAGGTGCAGAAGCTTGTGAAAGACCGGGAGACTATGGAGATTGAATGGTGAGTGCAGGGCCTCAAGGTCTCCTTCTGCACCCTCTCATGGGCTCTGCTCCCTAGGTTGTCAGTTCTTCCCATTATAGCTTGGTGGGAATAGGAACTTAGACCAGAGGCAGGGCCTGGTACTCAGTCTGACTAACAGGGGAAAGGTTGCAGGCTTTTAGGACAGAAAGATCAGGGCTGCTAATTGGTGACAAGATTTGATGCCACTTAGCATGTGTTCAGTAAGTAAACTTTCCCTCCCCTCCCTTATTTTGTCACTGAAATATAGTTTTTTGAACATCTTCACTCCCTGGATGTTTGCTTTTCTGCACCCTAATTCCTTTCCTACTCTCCAGTTCAGGACTCATTAAGGACACCAAGGGGTAAGAGTCATCCATCTCTTGTCCAGAACACCTACTTCATCCATCCAGCCTTCATTCCCACACTGCCTTTTATACAAATCTGTTGTCTCTTTTGCAGTTGGCTTTTAGATGTTGAGCTTTTCTTAGACAAGCTTTTTAAAATATTTGTCTTAATTTTGTCTGGTACTTTTCTAATCCTCTACTTTTCTGCTTTTCTACTTCTCAAATATTTGACCCATCTGGACATCATTTTGTTATAGGGAGAAAGGATCTCACGAGGCACAGAGAGGCTTGTGGATTCTTTTTTTGCTCCTTGGTAACTATCAGGGTCCCCTAGGGAGGACCTGGCCCAGCTGCCCCTCCTGACCCATGTGCATCTAGGAGAGTCTGAGTTTGCATCCCCCAGGCCTAGTCATCTCCTGCTGCTGCACCCAGGACATTGTGCTTCCAGATGACCGCGTCATCCCTAAAGGTACCCACCCTGTCAAGGGGAGGAGGCTTCTGGGCTGGAAGAGTGGGCTTTCGGGTAGTGGGACTTGCCCTGTGTGCCCCTTCTCTCCCACAGGCATTATCCGCCTCATCTCCATTTTGGGGATCCATCACAACCCAGCAATGTGGCTGGACCCTGAGGTGCTGTCCACATCCCCAAACTTGTTCATTCCAGGGGTCCTAGAAGAGGGTGCAGGGTTTTGGCTGGGGAGGTCTGATCACCTTCCCCTGCCACACACACAGCTGTCTCTCCAAGGCTGACGGGCCTGGGAGACCCCACCCAGCAAGCCTGTCTCTGTCTCGCTTCCAGGTCTATAATCTCCTCTGCTTTGACCCAGATGTTGCCTCTGGCTTTTATTCCCCTCTCAGCAGGGCCCAGGTGAGGACGGCATGTGTTTGAAGGGGTGATGAGTGTGGGGAGTGTGGGGTGTTTGGTCACAAGAGTGGGGAAAGGCAAGAGAAGAGGATTTGCAGGTGGTCAGAATTATAGCCAACCTCATCGCAAGAGGCTATGGGCAAAGGGCCATCGAGCAGGGATGGGCAGGAACAACGGGGTCCACAGTGTGCTCAGAGGCCCCTCCCAGTTTTCTGTTGTGAATTGGGGGTAAAGCTTACTCTAGGCTCCTGAGATATGCAAGCCCCTTGGGGGGTCCCAGGCCTCCCCACCATCCCACCCCTGAAGCTCATCTGGGTGGGCTCAGCAGATCCCGAGCCAGGTTCCAGGCATGATGGGGCCAGCAAGTGTGTCCTGAGTGCAGTCAGAGTCCCCATATCCATCCCCAGGAACTGCATCGGGCAGACGTTCGCCATGACTGAGGTGAAGGTGGTCCTGGCACTCACGCTGCTGTGCTTCCACATCCTTCCTGATGCCACGGAGCCCCACAGGAAGCCGGAG
>NW_007012801.1:0-717 GCF_000164805.1 Carlito syrichta
CTTGTTAGATAACGAGTTGTCAGATGATTAAATCACTTAGCTAGCACGTTAGATAACAAGCAAGCTAACTAGTTACCAAGCTGGTTAAGCCAGTTACCTAGCTAGGCAGCTAACTATTTAAGTCAGCTTGTTAGCGAGGTAGCTAGCTAATTTGCTAACAATTCACGTCAGTTGGATAGCTAGGTGGCTAGCTAGTTAAGTCAGCTGGCTAGCCAGGTGGCTAGCTAGGTAGTGAGTTAGTTAATTCAATTGGTTAGCTAGTTGAATAGCTGGTTAATTCAGCTAGGTAAGTGAACTAGCTAGCCAACTGGCAATATAGGTAAATAGATAGTTAAGTCAGCTAGATTGCTAACTGGCTAACTAGTGATGTCAGCAGGTTAAGTCAGCTAGTTTAGTAGGCTGTCTAGCCAGCTGGCTATGTAGGTAGCTAGCTAGATAAGTCAGCTTGCTAGCCAGCAGGCTAGCAGTTCAATGCACCTAGTTAATTTAGCTGACTAGCCTGCCGGCTAGTAGGTAGCTGGCTAGTTATGTGAGCTGGCTAGCCAGCTTGCTATCTAAAGTCAGCTAGGTAAGTCAGCTGTCTAGTCAGCTCGCTAGATAGGTAGCAAGCTAATTAAGTCAGCTGGCTAGTCAGCTGACTAGTTGGTTAAGTCAGCTAGTTAAGTCAGCTTGCAACCAGCTAGCTAGCTAGTTAGTCAACTCTAAGTCAGTTGGCTA
>NW_007012802.1:0-3510 GCF_000164805.1 Carlito syrichta
ACAGAATCAAACTGTCAAAAACCTAGTAAAGAAGCTTAAAAAGAACAAAACCTTCAAGAGATGAACAATGACTTCAAGAGACTGAACCTAAGAGTAATTGGCCTTCCTGAGGCAGAAAGAGAGACAGAGATCACACTGGAACAAACATTCCATGAAATTATTCAAGAAAACTTCCCTCATCTTATAAGTGTTGCAAAAATTCAAACACAAGAGCTTCAGAGAATCCGTGAAAGACAACAAATGAGAAGACCAACTCTCAGATACATAATAATTTACCTAAACAAAGTAGATATAAAATAAAAAATCCTAAAGACAACAAGAGAAAAGGGCAGGCTACCTACCAGGGAAGAACAATTAGAATAGCAGTAGATCTGTCTACAGAAACCTTTCAGGCTAGGAGAACTTGGAGCCCAATCTTCAAAGTTCTCAAAGATAAACAATTTCAGCCAAGAATAACCTACTCAGCCAAGCTAAGCTTCACCAGTGAGGGAGAATTAAAATCTTTCCCAGACATCCAATCCCTAAGAACTTATGCAGTCTCCTGACCATGTCTACATGAAACACTTAAGAAAGTATTAAACACAGAAGAAAAGGAGAAAACAATGACAACGTTCTTCACAAGATTACAGGGAAAAGATGGAAAACACACACGAATCAACCCCAAAACAAAAGGAAAGACAACAAATAAACAGGAACAACAACTCTATAAGAACCTCTATGTAACAGTGAAAAACTGCTACATTTCAATAATTAGCCTGAATGTGAATGGACTAAATGCACCACTGAAAAGACAAAGAACGGTGGTCAGGATAAGAAACCATGACCCCATTATTTGCTGCATCCAGGAGACTCATCTCTGTACAAGGGATGCACAGAGACTCAAAGTTAAAGGATGGAAAATGAGTTTCTAGTCAAGTAGATCACAAAAGAAAGGCAGGAGTTGTAATCTTAATATCAGACAAAATAACTTTAAGCTATCAAAAATTTTAAAAGATACAAAAGGACACTACATAGTGATAAAAGGTTCACCATCAACAAGAAATATCCATCTTAAACATATATGCATCCAACATAGGAGCACTAGCATTTATGAAACAACTATTAAATAAACTAAAAAAAGATATTGACTCTAACAGTATTATAGCAGGGGACTTAAATACCCCACTGACAGCCCTAGATAGATCATCGAGGCAAAAAATCAACAAGGAGATCCAGAACCTAAACTTGACACTTGACCAAATGGACTTATTGGATACTTACAGATTATTTCACCCAATAACCACAGAATATACATTCTACTCATCACCACATGGAACATACTCAAAATTTGATCAAATTCTTGGCCATAAATCAAGCATAAACAAATTTCAGAAGGTTGAAATCTTGCCATGCACATTGTCAGACCACAGTGGAATAAAAATAAATATGAAAACCGACAAAATTTCCCCAAAACCCACAAAGACATGGACACTAAACAGCATGATGCTAAACAACGACTGGGTCAACACTGAAATCAAAGAATTAATTGAAAGATTCCTGGAAACAAATGAAAATGAATAAATATCTTACCAAAACTTCTGGGATACCATGAAATTAGTTTTAAGAAAGGAATTTATATCTCTATGAGCACACATTAAGAAAATGGAAAGATCACAAGTGGAGATCCTAACAAATCACCTAAGGGAGCTGGAAAGAGAAGACCACCAAAACCCCAACTTTATCAGAAGAACGCAAATCACAAAAATAAGAGCCCAAATACAGGAAATAGAGGACAAATATATCATAGAAAACAACAACAAAACAAAAAGTTGGGTCTTTGAAAGAATTAACAAGATTGATGGACCCCTACCTAGAATGACCAAGAAAAAGAAGGAAAAAGCCCAAATAAACACAATCAGAAATACAACAGGTCAAATCACAACTGACCCCAAAGAAATACAAAAGATTATCAGAGATTACTATGCACACCTATATGGAAATAAACTTGAAAACCTAGAAGAAATGGAGGACTTTCTGACATCAGACAACCTAACCAGGTAAAACAAGAAGACATTGAGACACTAAATAGACCAATAACGACCCAGGAAATGGATTCTATCATACAAAAACTACCTACAATAAAAAGCCCTGGACTGGATGGCTTTCCAGCACAATTCTACAAAACATACAAGGGGGAACTGATACCAATGCTATTAAAAGTATTCCAGGCAATTGAGAAAGATGGAAATCTCTCCCAAATCATTTTACGAAGCTAACATTACGCTGATACCCACACCGGGTAAAGATTCAACAAAGAAAGAGAACTACAGGCCAATATCCCATAGAACATAGATGCAAAAATCCTCAACAAGATTCCAGCTAATCGGATCCAAAAACACATCTCAAATATTATCCACCATGACCAAGTAGGCTTCATCCCCAGGATGCAGGGCTGCTTAAACATTTTTGAGACCATAAATGTCATTAAATACATCAATAGACGTTAAAGCAATAACTATATGATTATCTTATTAGACGCAGAAAAAGCTTTTGATAAAATCCAGCATCCCTTCTTGATAAAAACCCGCAAACATCTAGGTATAGAGGGAACATACCTCAAAATAGTAAGTGCTATCTACGGCAAACCCACAACTAGCATATTGCTAAGTGGTCAGAAACTTGAATCATTTCCCCTGAAAACTGGAACAAGACAAGTCTTCCCACTCTCACCCCTCTTGTTCAATATTGTATTGGAAGTCCTAGCTTAGGCAATTAGACAAAAGAAGGAAATCAGGGGTATCCAAATAGGAAAAGAGGAAATCAAGTTATCCCTCTTTGCTGATGATATGATCCTATACCTTGAAAATCCAAGAGAATCTGTCAAAAGCCTGCTTGCACTGATAAAGGACTTTGGAAAGGTCTCAGGGTACAAAATAAATGTGCAAAAGACAGTTGCATTCCTCTACAACAACAAAAAGCAGGCAGAGAACCAAATAAAAAAGCACAATCCAGCCGGGCTCAGTGGCTCAGCCTGTAATCCCAAGCCTTTGGGAGGCTGAGGTGATTGGATTGCCTGAGCCCACGGGTTCGAGACCTGCCTGTGCAACGAGATCTCTTCTCTACAATAAATCAAAAAATCAGCCGGGCGTGGTAGCGCACGCCTGTAATTCCAGCTACTCAGAAGGCCGAGGTGGAAGGATCGCCGGAGCCCAGCAGGTCGAGGCTGCGGTGACTGGGAGCAGCCACTGCACTCCAGTCTGGGCGACAGAGTGAGACTTCAACTCAAAAAAAAAAAAAAGCACAATCCCATTCACAATAGCCACCAAAAAAAAAAAAAAAAAAAATGAAATACCTCAGCATCTTCCTAACCAGAGAAGTTAAAGACCTTTACAATGAGAACTACAAAACACTCCTCAAAGAAATTCAAGAAGACATCCTACCAAAGGCAATCTACATATTCAATGCAATACCCATTAAGCTACCAACATCATTCTTCTCAGACCTGGAAATGACAATACAGAAATTCATATG
>NW_007012803.1:0-743 GCF_000164805.1 Carlito syrichta
CTTCATTGATTCTATTAGTTTAATGACTTAATTCTATTCCTACTCTATTGTCCCCTTTTTTCTCTTTTCCTTTTCCTTTTCTTCTCTTTTATTCTGTCTGTAAACCATGTCTTGTATAGAGGAACAGCACACTAATAAGGTGGTTGGATAGCTGGTATGTTAGCATCACTATATGTTTTATTTTTGTTTGTATGAGAGTTGGTTCGACTGTAGCTGTGGTCTGTTGTTTTTATCTGTTTCAGTATAGGCCTCTCTCTCTATTTGTTGGCACACTCGTTTGTTTCCCCCCGTACTCCTCTATCTCTCCACTCCCCTCTTCAACCCACTATCTGCTCCATTCTCTCCCCTCTGCTAACCACATTTTATTTCAGGGAGTAAACCTACAGCCCCACTGCCCAGGAAAGATTCCAGGGCAGTGGGAAGTGGGTTCCACATTATCCACAAGCCTGTCAGCGAATACCAGGACCTGCAGACAGATTTTGAATCACAGCTCTCCCCTTAAGTACATCTCAAAACTGCAAAAAGGACCACCTCCAACCTACAGTGCAACTTCAGAATTGAACAAAGTAAGAGGACATACATAAAGAATAGGAGATTGAACAAACAGAAGTAAAGCCAATCCCTTTACCCCTGAATAACAGAATTAAAGAAGACGGTGACGTGGAGGGAAGGAAAAAGTAAGGAGGGGGAAAAACCGCACAATGAAGAAAACCAAAGAAGAATATAGGTCTTACACAGACCCG
>NW_007012804.1:0-783 GCF_000164805.1 Carlito syrichta
GCTCCTGCTGGTTAGGACTTAAGAGAGTTGCTGAGTTGAATACATGGACCTGTCTAAGGCCTTCTGAACTAGTTAGAAAGGAATTTCAGTAGTACCCTAAGTCCTGGAAAGATATCCACCTTTCTCCTGAAAACATTTATTGTTGTTTCTTAATTTAAAGAGGGAGAGAGTGAGAGAGAGAGACAGAGAGAGAGAGAGAGAGAGAGAGAGAGAGAGAGAGAGAGAGAGAACGAGGGAAGAAAGAAATGGAACATGAAAGACAGGCAAGAAGGGGAGAAAATGAACCAAAGAGCCCTGGTTGGGTCTCTATTCAGACATTCGTTTAATTTCTTCCTTTGTTGTCTGTAGTAATGATGGATCAGGTTTTCATAACCAGAATGCTTGCTCGGCCAGTAACACGTGAGGTTTAAATTAGGTTATTGATTCTTTCTGTTTGTTTAGAAACCTGTTCTCTTGTGAAGAAATTTAAAAACAAAATTAAAAACCCAGTAATCATGCTAATTGTATCTTTCCACTGTGATTTCTCCATGAGCTCTCAGCTCTGTAATGGGCTGTGTAGACCTGGGCTATGGTTATCCCATAGCCTGTATCTAGTTCATTAACCTTGTCGGCTCCCGGTATTACTCTTTGTAACAACTCTGGGATGGCAGTTCCTCAAAACCACCATGCCTGTCAAGAAGAAGCCCACTCCCTCACCACTCACGGATCGTCTGCATCTCCACAAAGCTGGGGAAGTAGACTTCTGGGCCTATTTGTCCATCCCAAGTGCCTCTGTTCCTGAAA
>NW_007012805.1:0-705 GCF_000164805.1 Carlito syrichta
AGCACAAACAACAATTGTATTTCTTCATTTGTTTCTCCACCAGTAGAAATTGGGCAGCCCACCCCAGGCTTTTGGAGGGCTACCATGTCAGGTGCCACATCTGCTTGGGAATGAAAGGATTCAGTCTTTCTGGAGCAAAATCAGCCAGTACTGTCTCTGGAGTCTTGTGCGAGTTTATAACATTCAGAGAAATCCCACAGAATGTTCTTACAATGGGCCTGGAAAGCAAAATGCTGTGAGAAGAAAGTCCTGTCAGTGGGAACATACAATGAGCACAGCCAATTAGATGTCTGAAAGACAAACACTGCACACAGGGAAACACCATGGGGAAAAGGGCACAGCTTCACACAGCTCTAGCTCTTAGGCACGCTTGGTCCCATCTTCCCACCTGACCATCTACCTCACCTGGGCCATCTCTCCTGACCTGCTCATCAATCAGCCCTTGAGCAGTCTACCCCAACCTGGGCCATCTACCCCCACCTGAGTGGCCTACCCCCACCTTGGTCATCTACCTCCACTTGGTCATCTACCTCCACTTGGTCATCTACCTCCACTTGGTCATCTACCTCCACTTGGGCCACCTGCGCCTTCTATCTTTGACCTGCCCATCTATCCCCACCAGGTCTGTCTACCCTCACCTGGGTTGTCTATTCCTATCTGGGCATCTAGCCTCACTTGGAACTGTCTACCTCACCTGGGCTGTCA
>NW_007012805.1:725-10111 GCF_000164805.1 Carlito syrichta
TGAAACCAAACTTGGAAGAACAGTCTCTAATTGTTCTCATTTTTAAAAAGTATTCCATATGACACAAATAGGAAATGACCCCCCCAAACCCTCAGGAATGCTGTATCACCCATGGCTCCCCCAAGCCCTCTCCCTGGGCCTTCGGGATGGCATCACTCAGCCGACTGAGCACTCATGATGGAGGACATGTGGAGCACAAACGACAATTGTATTTCTTCATTTGTTTCCCCACCAGTAGAAATTGGGCATCCCACCACAGGCTTTTGGAGGGCTACCATGGCAGGTGCCACATCTGCTTCGGAATGAAAGGATTCAGTCTTTCTGGAGCAAAATCAGCCAGTACTGTCTCTGGAGTCTTGTGTGAGTTTATAACATTCAGCGAAATCCCACAGAATGTTCTTGCAATGGGCCTGGAAAGCAAAATGCTGTGAGAAGGAAGTCCTGTCAGTGGGAACATGCAATGAGCACAGCCAATTAGATGTCTGAAAGACAAACACTGCACACAGGGAAACACCATGGGGACAAGGGCACAGCTTCATACAGCTCTAGCTCTTAGGCACACTTGGTCCCATCTTCCCACCTGCCCATCTACCTCACCTGGGCCATCTCTCCTGACTTGCTCATCAATCAGCCCTTGAGCAGTCTACCCCCACCTGGGCCATCTACCCCCACCTTTGTGGCCTACCCCCACCTTGGTCATCTACCTCCACTTGGGCCATCTATCTTGACCTGCCCATCTATCCCCACCAGGTCTGTCTACCCTCACCTGGGTTGTCTATTCCTATCTGGGCCATCTAGCCTCACTTGGACTGTCTACCTCACCTGGGCTGTCAACTCCCACCTGGGCTGTCTACCCCCACCTGGACTGTCTATTCCTACTTGGGTTTTCTATCCCCACCAGAGCCATATCCCGACCTGGGCCGTCTACTCCTCCTTGGGCTGACTGTAACTTCAGCAATGAGGAATCAGCTGCTTAGATATCCCATTCCCCTTCATTACCCTCCCCTGCACACCGAAGCTAAGCGTGTAAATTAGAATGGTTGATGCTGGTGCTGCTGTTGAGCATGTGGTGTACAAAAGCATCCTTAAGCAGAAAACATCATGTACAACTCACCCTGAGCAGGGAAACTGAGGTGTTCTCCTTAGGAACTCTTTCCACAGCCCTTCCACACCCCATGTGTGACTCTTGCTGGGCACCATGCTCAAAGGCCTCTACCCAGAGAAGATCCATCTTTGCAAGAGCAGTGCAGCTCAAGGCCAGGTATGGGAGCTCTTGCCAAGTGGCACCGAATGCATTCAGCAGCATCTGGTAATGTCGAAGACACAGCACTATTGCTTTGGTCAAGTGAGTTTCAACAGGTCTTTTACCATTCTTCTGGGGGAAATGGTCCTCAAGGTGGGATGGTTCAGGGAAGTTGGAGAACTCATGTGTCAAGGGTACCAGGACTGCATTCAGGATCAGACAATGACAACGATTGACAGCATTATGACTGCAACTGGCGAGGCCAGACCAGGAGATGCAGGGAGGCTCAGCACTGAAGGTGACACACAAGCAGATACCTGAGCCCAATACCAGCATCAGTGAGGACCAGTCACTGGGGGCTGAGCATCCTGAGAACAGCATTAAAGTAAGGTCAGACCTAGGGACAGGGAAGCAGGGACACACTGACCCTGGCATGAGCTACCACACCGTGTGGACTGGAAGATGGGGGCTGACTCTGACTGTGGCTTTCCCTGTTCTCTGCCTGCCTGCATCAACACATTTTCCTCGGGGCCCCTCGCATGTCCGGGATGGGCCAGCACTATCTCACCCTTCCTCCCACAACATGTCCAGACCACACTTCACAGGGTCACACTGCCAGCCCCAAGTCCCTGACTAGAACCTATTTCCTTCTCGCCAATGTAAGGCAGACCTGTGTGTCCTTAGAAAGTTCATCTGACCTTGAGAAGTTTATTTTCTTACTTGCAAAATGAGGTTTTGAGTGCCCCGAGGAGTACATGAATCAACAATGACAAGAATCCAGGGACAGAAAACTGTCCTGATCAGTGACAAACGGGGCTTGTGGGCCTCAGGCTGGAGGTTAAATGGCCCAAACTAGCAACTCTGATCCCTGGCTTTCCTACACCTCCGCTCAACTCACACATGCACACCTGCTACATAAATACACATGTGCACACACATTACAGACACATATGCACACACATTACATACGTGCAGGCATTATATGCACACATATGCTGCATTACACATGTGCACACATCATATATACAAATGCACATGCATGTCCACACATGAACACACATTAAAACCACACATGCACTGGCATCAGGTCACCCAGCTGGTCTGCACATCTGCCCCTGCAGTGCTCACCCTAAGAGGCCCATTTCCAGGCATTGCGATGGTGTGGGGAAAGAGGGGGGGTTCTGCATCCAGTCACTGGGTACAAAGGCCACAGCCAACCCCACGGGGTGACCTTTCAGTCTTTAGCTCCAAAACCATCATTAGAGCCGCAGACTTGGCAGGGCAGGCAGGAGACCTGCAACACTCTCCCCTGTGAGTCATTTGTGCGGTGACTGCAGGGATTTTCACTTGGGGGGACCATTCATCCGATGCCCCAGGATGGGCAGCCATAGCCCAGGAAACACTTCTCGGTGGGTGGGTGGCTGGGCACCTGGGGATGGGCAACTCCCCCAAATCCATCCACGCAGGCTCAGGGGGCCCCTCAAAGAGGGCTGGTCTTGTCACCAACCCCAGAATGTGCCCCTCCACTGCTGTGTCCTGCCTCTTGCCCCCTCAACCCAGAACTTGTGGTCCAGGGCCACTCCCACCTGTCCTCACCTGGAGCCACACCCCGGCTTGGGGGACTGTAAGGTGGCAGAACTCTCTGTAGGGCCAGACAAGTCATGGGACCACAAGGAACTTGCTCAGTGTCAATATCGCAAAACCTCCCCCATCCTGTTGCAGGAGGACCCAGGGCCCAGCTGACTCCTGTCACAGTTCTCAGTCCTGCAATGCAGCCCAAATCCCATAGGTGGTGGCCAGACACCATGGGATGGTCCTCTGGCCTTAAAAGTGCCTAACCCTCCATCCCAGTCTCCCTCCTATGTGTCCCCTTCCCCAACTCACACTCTCCTCCCCCTCCTTCCTATCTATGGGCAAACCTTCCTGGGCCTGGGCCCAGCTTGCTTCCCTGCTTTGCAACCCCAAATTGTAGTACCCACCAGCATACAGGACCCCATTGCCTTCAGGAATTATGCCCACCCTCCACTGGGGCCACCTGGAAGCTCTAACCCCAACCAAGACCTGCCTCCATGCAACCAGGTTGCCACTGGCTGGGTCCTATCATGATAGGTTAAAAAGGAAGGACAGACATGGCAGCCCAAAGAGGTCAGGAACCCGAGTGCCTGCTCAGTGAGGAGTTCCCACAGAGGGGGTAGCAGGAAAAACAGAGATCGTGACACTGAGACTATTATAGGAAGTGGCACTTTATTACGCTGGCCATCCCAGTGGGCCCGAGGGTTTAATGCATCCAAATTCAGTGCCCCAAAACAGGAGAAGTGGGATCTTATACCCTTGCTTAGGTAAGGGAGGGGGTCGTGTTGAGTGATTACATACTTCCTTTGGAATTTTACAAGGTTGTACTCAGCAAAATTAGATTTTTCAAAGAACAAATGGTTTCCAGGAACTGCTGGATTGTTAGCCGTCAACTTCAGAAGGGGGGTTTTAGATAAGACTCTTTTTCATTTCCATGAAATGACCAGTCTCTGGGCCATTTGGCCTTTTTTAAACAAAACCTGCCCGGTTCCTGGCAGATCTTTAACGTAGCAACTTGCCTTTCAAAAGGAAATACCTTTAACTGCCGCTGGGTTAGTGGGAGATATTCAGTCAGCCCAGGTGAGGCCAACTGCTGATCTCAAATCAGCTACATGTGTTTCTGCCTTTATTCACTCAATCATACAAGAAATATATTTGAGCATTTGCCACATCCTGCCACAGGGACAGGGCCACCCCACCACCACCATAGTTAGGCCTGTAGGCCAGAGCCAGCCCAGGCCACTCCTGTGTGCAGCCACCCCATCCTGTTCTCCCCATCTCCCTCACTCCTTTCAGCCTCCCCGCCTGTCTCTCTCTTTCTGGCAGAGTCCCATCTTACAAGGACGACTGAAACTTTTTAGGGCATGGTTCGTTGAGTGGCATGCCCCTCAGAACCAGTGTCAGAACACTAAAACTGAGATATGCATATGAATTCTCCATATTGCAAGCCAGATAAATGTGTGGTGAGAATAATGATCTGAGGAGGGACGGTGGGATTATGGAGGTAGGGGGATCTCAGCTACAGCGGTTCAGCCCTTTAGCCATGTCTGCATGGCTCCCCAAGCCCTCCATGTGGGGGTGGGGTAGGATCTGAGTAAGGGTGCTCTCCCTGCCCCTCAGGGCTACCTGGGCCAGGGAACAGGGAGGAGTCACTGGGGAGGATTCACCTTCACAAAAAGTTTAATGACAGGTGGATCCTCAGTTTGGGGTCACAGGATATCCTTTTTATGGACAACCTGTTCCCCTCCCCAGGAGGGGGGAAGTCTACAAGTCCACATCAGTCCTGTGGACAATCCCCATCCTACCCTTCTCAGAGAGAATCCATCTCCAGCCTGGTCTCAGAGCAGCTGCCACCTTTCAAACTCTCCTGTTCAAGAACAAAGCTTCTCCAGAACTAATAGGGCTTTGCTTTTAGAAGCAAAGCAGAGAAGGTTTCTGTGTTTTCTGAGTCCCCTCAGATATTTTTCTGGATCTGCAGCACTCTCCCACCCAGGTGGCTGCCATCATGCAGATTGATACAAACAAGTAGTGTGTAAAAAATGCTCTTTGGTGCTCAATTAGATATTAATCTCTAGCTTGAAACCAAGGAAGATGAGTCTGAGGCTGGCGATCTGATTTCTGTGCGTGGGAAGCCTGCAAGACCTCCAGATCACTGGGGTAGTGATCTGAACTCTAAGGATGAGCAGGGGCACACCCAGACCCTCCGTGGCAGCGAGCAGGGGTCCCCAATATCTTGGACAGGGTGAAAAAAGAGGAAAAAATAGAAGTGTGGGGTGTGCAGGCAGCAAGAGTCATCCTCTGTGACTCAGGAGGATGAACAACTGAGCCAGCCCAGGGGCAGAGAAGTCAACTGGCCCACCTGAATCCCACCTGTTGTTCCAAGCAGTCACCCAGACTTCATGCTGGCAGACTAGGATGTCTGAGCATCATGTGTGGGTGGGACTCCCCAAAAGAGGCTTCACTGAGGACACAGGATCCATTTGGCCTGGCCGTCAGAGTGGGGTCTGAGAACCCATTCCAGAACCTCTGGAATAAAGCCTGGTGTGGTGATAGCCACGACATCTTAGCATCAAGGACAGATGAGCAACTCCTCTCTAATGCAGCAAGCTTTACACTGGACAAAGAAACACCCCAACAGGAGCAGCCCAGCTCCGGCTCCTTCCCCAATCACCTCCACGGGTCTGGCAGGCCAAACACACAGGAAAGCACGAGCACCCCTGGCATACAGAGCAAGCCACAGCCTCTACACACAGGCCCGCACACAGGGAACCCTGTAGCCCAGCACACCCAGAGCCACACCCACTAAGGCCCTGTTCAGTCATCGGACTATAGAGGCATCCTCGAGTACATCCATGCAGCCTATGAGGCTGTTCTCCGACTGTCTTGGCTGAGCCCACGGGCCATGGTCCACCCTGCCCGGTCCACCTCCTCCTGAGCTCCGGCCCTCCGGGTCCTCCAGGCCCTGGCTTGTGTCACGTGCGTCCCTCCATCCACTTACCCTCTGTGCCCTTTGAGCCCCTCCCCGCTGCTCTTCCTCCCGTCTCCTGGGGTGGGAGGGTATCTTTCCCTCTAAATGGAGGGGTAGGAGGGCTGGAGAAAGATGCGTGCATTGGGAGGGGCTTGGCCCCCAAGTGGCTCCATCTCTTCCTCCCAAGCCTTCCTCCATTCCGACCTCAGAGTTCTTGGACAGAGCCACCGGCGCCTTCACTCTTCCCTCTCACCAGCCTCAGACCATGTCACCACGTCCGGGAGCCACTGGGTTTCCAAGGGGATCGGAGGGGCGGATGTCAGCCCCGGCAGTGTTGTTGTGTCATCCTGTGTCTCTCCACCCTCACTCTGTCCATCCATACCCTAACATTTTTGGGGGTCCCACCGAGATATCTGAGATCTGTCTTTCTCTCTTTCTTATTTCCTAACTGGTGACCCTCTGTGGACTGTGTTGGAACCTGGGAGCAACTGAAGTTTCTGACTGAGGCTACACTTCAGCGTGCTGAAAGACCCCAGGGAAAAACATCAGGCCACTGTGGCCTGACTGGGTGAGGGACTAAGGTTAACTCTTGCTTCCTTCTAACCAAGATTTCTGAGTTTCCCCGTGGACCGGGCTGGATCTCGGAGGTCAACTGATGGTCTCTGCCTAAGGCTACTTCCTAGGAAGGCAAGAAGGTCACCGAAGGAAAGTTGGGACCGCCAGCGCCTGTACGGGTGGGAGACAAAGTGCTTGGCTTTCTTTGCTCTTTTCCTCTCTGGTTGGCAAAGTAACTTCAAGAAGGACCTTGAGACTCCAACAGCTGCATGGTACGCCTTTCTGCACCTTGGGTGAGTCATCTCCATTTATCATTCACACACCCACATATTTGGATGTGCCCTCTTGGGCCCCTTTGGCTTTGGTTTGGATGACTTTCTGGGTCTCTCAGGCTTTTTCCCAGTCCCATCTTGGAGGAAACCTCATAGCGCTCTGATGGTCAAAAATCCTGGTACCAGGTCTTCCAAGACATGGTGGAGCATAGCATCCCGCAAGCTCCAGTGGACACAGGGACAGGAGGATGCTCTCTCCTTGGTGACTCACACCTTTTGTACTGATTCCTTTGAACCTGTTGGGGACTCCTGGCAGGGGATCTGGATGGGTTAGGCCCAGAAAGAAATCCATGAAACCAAGAGCCCATCCCAATTGTATCTCTGTTTCCACAATATAAGCTGAGGAATAACAAAACCTGGCCAGAAGATGGCTCCCTAGCCCCTAACACCCTTTTGCAGCTTGATTTATACTTAAAGAAAAACAACAAATACCTTGAAATCCCATATATTCAGGCCTTTTATGAGTTAGCCCGCTACCCAGATATCCGTTCTTCCTGTCAAATTTCTGTGTTGGCTCCCCAGACCCCTTGTGAGGATATTAATCTTGCTAAGTGAGCGAATCCTCCCTCAAAAAGGTTTTCACCTCTTTTCTTTCTTCTTTCTTTCTTTTTTTTCTTGAGTTGGAGTCTCACTCTGTCACCCAGATTGGAGTGCAGTGGCCACTTCTGGTCACCGCAGCCTTGACCTGCTGGGCTCCAGCGATCCTTCCGCCTCAGCCTTCCAAGTAGCTGGAACTACAGGCGCGTGCTACCACGCCCGGCTAAATTTTTCAATTTATTGTAGAGATGAGGTTTCACCTGCCCAGGCGGGTCTCGAACCCGCAGACTCAGGCAATCCACTCACCTCAACCTCCCAAGGTGTGGGATTACAGGCTGAGCCACCGAGCCCGGCTTTCACTTCTTTTCATACTCTCCTATTCTTTCTACAGCCCCAACTACTGCTTTCCCTCTAACTCAAATGCTGACCCAACTGGTTTAACTTCTCTGGTCTCTCTTATAATCTGCTTTTGCAGCCAGGCTCGGTGGTTTAGCCTGTAATCCCAGCACTTTGGGAGACTGAGGTGAGTGGATTACCTGAGCCCGCGGGTTCAAGATCCGCCTGGGCAACTTGGCGAGACCTCATCTCTATAATAAAAAAAAAAATTAGCTGGGCGTGGTAGCATGCTCCTGTAGTTCCAGCTACTTGGAAGGCTGAGGCCGAAGAATCACCAGAGCCCAGCCAGTCGAGGCTGCAGCGGCCAGGAACAGCCACTGCACTTCAGTCTGGGCGTCAGACAGAGTGAGACTCCAACTCAAATAATAATAATAGCAATCTGCTTTTGCTGCTACTCTTCATCAATTTCTCTTCCTTCTCATCCTCCACCTTTACCTGTGGAGAAGGTGCTGGTGCCAAAGGCCATGACACCTGACCCCAGCCTCCAGTCTTTCTCTTTTATCTTTAGAGGAGGGGCAGGTGCCAAAGACCAGGGCACCTGATCCCAACCTTCAGCCTTTTCACATCCCTCCCCTCACTGCTTGATAAGCCCCTGGTGGCAGTCCTACTAGTTACAGCATGTCACCACCCCCATGTGTACTTAAAAAGCCCATTCAAGTTTCCCCTTGGCTTAATAGGTCTCTTCTCAGAGAGGTGGCTAAAACAAAAGGATATCAAAGTTCTTATTTGTTGTTTTCTTATGATAAATCTCTTTCAAATTATATCTAAACTAAAACTTTATCAACTTTCTTCCCAGACAAAAGTAAAGAGATCATGTAAACTAAATCCTGTTAACTACAAAAAGGTCAATTATAACTTTAATCTGTCTTTCCAACCAAACTTACAAATACTTTAGTAAAATTTTATTTCCAACTTTATCATGTGCTAACTTTAGTGCTAAATAACACCAATTTGTCACATCAGACTCACTAAAGTTATGTTTTATAAACAAAGGTTAAATCACCTGTTGTGCCTAACACCCTCTTATAAAAAAGATAAACTTTAAATACTAAAGTATTTAAATAGTAAAGTATTTATTATGTCACACCCTGTATGACACAATAAGATTTAAAAACTGACCATTCCCACCTAATTAAGTCACTTTTACTAAGCCTAATACTTCTTCTGCCAGACAGATAAAATACTGGGTACTCTGTGTAAACACAATAAAGATAAAAACTAATCACTCTCACCTAATTGTCCACAACTTACAACTAAGACTACAACTTAATAATTCATAAGGGTTTTTTTTTAACAACCTTGCCTATTTATAATTACAAATAAATAGACACAGATCATTTTACATCCATGTGGTCTACTCACTCCAAAGGATTCACATCAAACTGTCACAAACAAAAATAACCAAAATGTCTTATATATATAACATATTAAAAAAAAACTTTTGAGGTTTTTTTCTTACAAAAACACTAAAAAAAACCAAGATACCAACATGGAAGACTACAAACCAGAGGGATAAAGAGACACCCAATTGACAGTCCACCATTAGTGACAAAACTCCAACTGTTCATCAAACACCTGATAAAAACAAACCAGCTACGGAAATGATGCCCATTGCTTATGCATACAGTCTGTGAAAACACTAAAAACATAACTGCCCCAAAAAACCTTAACGCCCTAGACCTTGTCTACTGGCAGGCCAAAGATCCGTTGAAAAACAGATACACTCTCTTCTAAAGAGAAACAAAACAAAACAAAACACTTGACTCACAAATGGTGGCCACTT
>NW_007012807.1:0-763 GCF_000164805.1 Carlito syrichta
CAGGTATGTTGAAAGGTGGTGCAGCTCTAGTCGCATGACTAGGGTCATTTCCTCCAGGCATTAACATCTCCAGCCCCCAACCGTCCTTGATATTGTCCTGATAAGGGCTTACTGTACTCAGAGACTTAAAGGTAGACATTAAGCAAGAAGCCCAGTACCTGAGCATGAAATAAAGCAGGCCCTCCCATTTGACTCAGATGCTTGAGTAGGCAAGTTTGCTAGTTAGCTAATGAGTTAAGTCAGCTGGATGTGTCAGCTAGCTAGCTAGTTAGCTAATGATTTAAGTCAGCTGGTTGTGTCAGCTAGCTAGCTCATTAGCTAATGAGTTAAGTCAGATGATTAAGTCTCCTATCTAGCACGTTATATAATGAGCAAGCTAACTAGTTAGCTAGCTTGTTAAGTCAGCTAGCTAGCTAGGCAGCTAACTCTTTAAGTCAGCTTGCTAGCTAGGTATCTAGCTAGTTAGCTAACAATACGTCAGCTGCCTAGCTAGGTAGCTAGCTAGTTAGCCAACTATTTAATTCAGCTAGCTATCTAGGTAGCTAGCTGGTTAAGTCAGCTAGTTAAGTCAGCTGGGTATCCAGCTGGATAGCTTGGCAGTGAACTAGTTATGTGAGTTGGCTAGTTAGCTGGTTAGTTGGTTAATTCAGCTAGATAAAAGAACTGGCTAGCCAACTTGCAAGGTAGTTAACTAGATAGTTAAGTCAGCCAGATAGCTACTTGGCTAGCTAGTGATGTCAGCAACTAGGTCAGCTGATAGCCA
>NW_007012808.1:0-732 GCF_000164805.1 Carlito syrichta
CCAGCAGGCTATGTACGTAGGTAGCTAGTTAAATCAGCTGGCTAGCCATCCAGCGTCTAGTTATTTCAGGTAGTTAAGTCAGCCAGTTATCCAGCTGTCAAGCTAGGTAGTTACCTAGTTAAGTCTGCTGGCAATCCAGCTGGCTACTTCGTTAAGTCATTTTGTTAAGTCAGCTGGCTAACCTGCTGGCTAGCTATTTAGCTAGGCCATTAAGTTATCTGGCTAGCCAATTGGATAGTTAGGTAGCTAGATGGTTATGTCAGCTATCCAGCCAGCTGGCTAGATAGTTAAGTCACCTAGTTAAGTCAGCTGACTAGCCAGCTGGCTACCTAGGTTGCTTGCTAGTTAAGTCAGCTGGCTAGCTAGATAAGTCTCCTATTTAATTCAGCTGGATAGCTAGCTAGCTAGCTATGTAACAAGCTAGTTAATTCAACGGACTAGAAAGCAGGTGAGCTAGTTAAAACAGCTATTTAAGTCAGCTGGCTAGCCTGCTATCTAGCTAGAAAGTGACAAAGTTAAGTTAGATGGCTGGAGAGCTGAATAGCTGATTAAATCACCTAATTAAATTAGCTTTTTCTCCAGGTGATAGCGAGGTAGAGAGCTAGTTAAGTCAGCTGGCAAGCCAGCTTGTTAGCTAGGTAGCTAGCTAGATATGTCAGCTGTATAGCCAGCTGGCTAGCTGCGTAAGTCATGCAGTAAGTCAGCTGACTAGCCAGCTGGCTAGCTAGCTGG
>NW_007012808.1:2150-3477 GCF_000164805.1 Carlito syrichta
CTATCTAGGTGGCTGACATGATTAGCCAGTTGGTCAGCTGACTGGTCAGGTAGGTAGGCAGCTAATTAAGCCAACTGGCTAGCCAGCTCAACAGCACGGTGTCTGACTAGTTAAACCAGCTGGTTATCTGATTGTCCAGACATCCGGTGGCCTATTTAACTGACTGGCTAGCCAGCTGACCATCCCACTACCTTATAGCTGGCTGCCTAGCTTGCTAGCCAGCCAGGAAGCTAGCTCGTTAAGCAAGCTGGCTAGCCATGTACCCTACCAGGTAGCTAGCTGGTTAAGTCAGCTTGCTAGCTAGCTAGCCAGCATACTAGCTAGTCAGCTAGTTAAGTCAGCTAGGTACCCAGGTAGCTAGTTAAGTCAGCTAGCATGTCAGCTAACTATTCAGTGAGCTAGTTAAGTCAGCTAGGTATTCAGCTTGCTAGTCATCTAGCTAGGCAAGTCAGCTAGCTGCTCAGCTAGCTAGTCACCTGGATAGTTAATTCAACTAACAGCTAACTAGTCAGCTAGCTAGCTAGCTAAGTAAGCTAGCTAGACAGCTGGATAGCTTGCTTGCGAGCTTATGTCAGCTAGATAGCAAGCTAACTAGTCAGATAGCTAGATAAGTCAGATAGCAAATCAACTGGATACTTAGCTAACTAACCGGCTAGCAACTCAGTTAGCTGGTCAGCTAACTAGTTGGCTCACTTGCTTTACATCAGGTCAGCTATTTGGCTCACTCACATGCCAAATGGTCAGCAAACTAGTTCGCTCACTCACCAGACAAGTCAACTAACTTGTCAGCTTGCTCCCAGGCCAACAGGTCAGCTAACTAGTCGGCTTGCTCACTATCTAACTAGTTAAGTCAGCTCGCCAGGAAGCTCGCATGCAGGCCAATTAGTTAATGCAGGTCACACGTTGGCTCACTCGCCAGCCGAGTAGTTAAGTCGGCTCAGTGGTCTGCTCATTTGCTGCCTGACTAGTTAAGTTTTTTGACCAATCAGCTTACTCTCCAGCTGATTAAAGTCAGCTGACCAGTCAGCTCACTCGCCAGCTGACTAGTTAAGTCAGGTGACCAGTCAGCTCACTCACCATCTGACTAGTTAATTGTTCTGAAGAGTCGACTCACCTGCCAGCCAACTGCTAAAGTCAGGTCACCTGTTGCTCACTCGCCGGATGACTAGGTAAGTCAGCTAACCAGTCAGCTGATTAGACGACCAAGTAATTAAGTCAGCTAACCAATCGACCGACAAGTCAGCCAACTTGTCAGCCAACAGGTTAGGTCAGTTAACTAGTGGGCCGAATAGTTAAGTCAGAAAACTAGCCAGCCAACTAGTTAAAT
>NW_007012809.1:0-689 GCF_000164805.1 Carlito syrichta
CTGTGTCCTTCAACATTTTGACTGCTCGTGGTCCAGTGCTCTCCTTACTAATACTGATTCGTTCTATCTCCCCAGCACTCTTGTCCTCAGATATCTCTTCCTCTCTTTCCACCCTCACCAGCATGGTGATCTCATTCAGTCTCAAGTTTGTACTTGTGGCACCCCAAATTGCATTTCTATCCAAAATTCACAGAGTCATTTATTTAACTACTTAACATCTTCACTTGGTCTCTTCATGTAACAGGTAATTCGTAACTGCTAATGTTATGATTTTCACCAAAACAAATTATTCCATCTATAGTCATATGTATAATTCTCAGTTAATTACAAATCTCAGTTGTTCAGGCAGAAAGACTTGGAGTCATCCTGAATCAATCTCTCTCTCTCTCTCTCTCTCTCTCTCTCTCTCTTCTGTATTACCCTTCTTACCTATGCATGGATGGATCTTACTAGATCTACCCTCTAAATATGAGGAAAATCTGTCATCCAAATTTAATTTACCATCAACTCTTTTTTGGATTATTAGAGTGGTTTACTGCCTCATCTTCCTATATTTTTGCCAACTATAACTAGTTCATTCTTAATATAGAAACCAGAGATATCATACTGAAATAATATTGGATTATGTTACTGCACAAAGAGAAATGGCAACTACTTTTTCCCGTTCTGAACAAAACAAAAGCACTTCC
>NW_007012810.1:0-741 GCF_000164805.1 Carlito syrichta
CCTTTGTGCTGGAATCTGGCCTTAGTTATTCTGAGGAACCTAATGTCCTGGAGTGCCCGATACACGTTTACAACTTTCAAGAGGACCAGAATGTTGCTGCAGTCCTGAAATGACGGATTCGTAATATGCGCATGCTATATTACTCCAAAATATTTGGGGAGCTCGAGCCCTGTTTCTTGTTTCTCCCATAGTGGACACCCTAGAAATTTTATGGATAGATGACTCGTACAACAAAGACTCTTTATTCTGTTTTAGTTAGAGGCCGTATAGTGTCCTGTATATGAGGGTTATCTTTCCCTAGAGTCCTGCTTCAAAACACTGATTCTTGATTAGCCCTTTGTAAGACGCCATCTAGATTTTTTGATAGAGGAACAGTCGAAAACTGATTTCTTCTTTTTTCTTAGCAAGAGGCCATGCAGTTTCCTGTATATGAGGACTGCTCTTACCCACATTCATGCCTCGAATCCCTGATCCTTCCTTAATCGTCAGCAAGATGCGCTGTAGAGTTTCAGGACTGGGGACTCGTATAACCCAGATTCCTTATTTTTAGCAACAGTAATGCAGTTGCCGGTATATGAGTACTCCCTTACCCAGAAAAATGCGTCGAAAACCTGATGCTTGTTATGACCTTAGGAAGACGCAGTGTAGTTTTTTGGGGATTGAGAACACATGTCACCCAGATTCCTTTGTCTTTCTTGGAAAAGTCTGTGCAGTTAACTGTATATGAGGATTTCATTTCCC
>NW_007012811.1:0-1860 GCF_000164805.1 Carlito syrichta
GTCTTATACTCCTTGCCTGTTAGTGCCGCCTGATACTCCTTGCGTTATTAGTGTCATCTCTTACCCCTTGCCTTATTAGTGACGTCTGATACTCCTTGCCTTATTAGTGCCGTCTGATACTACTTGCCTATTATTGCCATCTGATACTCCTTGCCTTATTTGTGCCGTTTGATACCTCTAGCCTTATTAGTGCCTTCTGATACTCCTTGCCTTATAAGTGCCATAGGATCCTCCTTGTCTAATTAGTGCCGTCTGATCCTCCTTGTCTTATAAGTTCCATCTGATACTACTTGCCTTATTAGTGCCGTCTGATCATACTTGCCTTATTAGTGCCGACTGATCCTACTTGCCTTATTAAAGACGTCTGACACTCCTTGCCATGTTAGTGCTGTGTGATACTCCTTGCCTTAGTAGTGCTGTCTGATACTACTTGCCTTCTTAGTGACGTCTGATACTACTTGCCTTATTAGTTTCGTCTGATACTCCTAGCTATATTAGTGCCGTCTGATACTCCTTGCCCTATTAGTGCCGTCTGATGCTCCTTACTTGATCAGTTCCGTTTGATACTCCTTGCCTTATTACTGCCGTCTGATACTCCTTGCCTTATTAGTGCCGACTGATACTTCCTCACTTGATTTGTGCCCTCTGATACTCCTTGCCTTACTAGTGCCGTCTGATACTCCTTTCCCTTATTAGTGCCGTCTGATACTCCTTGCCTTCTTATTGTCATCTGATCTTCCTTGACTTCTTAAGTGTCGTCTGATACTACATGCGATGTTAAGTGCCGTTTGATACTACTTTCCTTATTAGTGCCGTCTGATACTGCTTGCCACATTAGTGCCGCCTGATCGTAATTGGCTTTATAGTGCCGTCTGATCCTACCTGCCTTAATAGTGCCATCTGATACACCTTGCCTTATTAGTGTCGTCTGATACTCCTTCCCTTCTTAGTGCTTTCTGGTACTCGTTGACTTATTAGTGCCGTCTGATACTCCTTGCCTTTTTAGTGCCATCTGATACTCGTTGCCTTATTAGTGCCTTCTGATATTCGTTGCCTTATTAGTGCCGTCTGATGCTACTTGCCATATTAGTGCCATCTGATACTACTTGCCTTATTAGTGCCGTCTGATAATACTTGCCTTTTTAGTGCCGTCTGATACTCCTTGCCTTATTAGTGCCGTGTGATACTACTTGCCTTATTAGTGCCGTCTGATACTCCTTGCCTTATTAGTGTCTTGTGACACTACGTGCCTTATTAGTGTCATTTGATACTACGTGCCTTAAATGTGTCGTGTGATTCTACATGCCTCCTTAGTGTCATGCTATACTATGTGCCTTATTAGTGTCTTGCGACACTACGTGCCTTATTAGTATCATTTGATACTACGTGCCTTAAATGTGTCGTGTGATTCTACATGCCTCCTTAGTGTCGTGCTATACTATGTGCCTTAATAGTGTCGTGTGATACTACGTGCCTTATTAATGTCATGTGATACTGCTTGCCTTATTAGTGTCGTGTGATACTACGTGACTTATTAGTGTCGTGTGATACTACATGCCTTATTAGTGTCGTGTGATACTACGTGCCTTATCAGTGTCGTGTGATACTACGTGCCTGATTAGTGTCAGGTGATACTACGTTCTATCATAGTGTCATCTGATATTACGTGCCTTCACAGTGTCGTCTGATACTACTTGCCATCTTAGTGTCGTCTGATACAACGTTCCTTATTAGTGTCGTCTGATACTACGTGCCATCTAAATGTCGTCTGATACTCCATGCCATCGTAGTGTCGTCTCAAAATACTTACCTTCGTAGTGTCGTCTGATATTACTTGCCTTCTTAGTGTCATCTGATACT
>NW_007012812.1:0-659 GCF_000164805.1 Carlito syrichta
CCCATGATTGACAGAAACCCACTTAATGGGCCAAGTGGAATGTTAGATAAGTTAGGTCCATACAGTCCCTGCATATGTAGTAACCTGAGCCGGCAGGCAAAGGGTTACATTAGCCCTTTAAGTTTCCATCCCAAGGTATGCTTAGGAAAGCTTGTTTGCTTAACATTTACATAACATAACATGGTCATTATGGGACAACAAAAGCCAAACTTAACAAAGTTTTAAATATGAATGCTGCAAACCCATACAGTGAATGTGGGGTAGAAAATCATATACTAATTCTGGGAATTTATAAAATATCACAAGCTTATTATAGCAAGGCGGTTACTTTTATAAAAGTCTTTGTTCCCTGCAGGTTTACATAGCCACTGCGTGTAAATTATCACTGGGATAAAAACTGGTGATAGAGAGCAGCTGGCGCCTCTGAGTCTGCTGCCACCTTGTAGGAATGTCTGAAAGGGGCTTATCGCTTTATCATTTACATCCCGTTGTAAAAGCAGAAGTTAGTCTACTAATTTGGGGCTGACAATGCTTAAATCAAGAGTTCTAAATACAAACACTGCTTAAAACCCGACATATGCCTAATTCTACGGGGTCTGAGGTAGGATTTAAAGTACTAGATTTCATAAATATATGAGGAGGAATACACAAAATATATA
>NW_007012813.1:0-743 GCF_000164805.1 Carlito syrichta
TATTATGTGTCTAGGAGTTGGGCTTCTCATTTGTTGTAAAGCAGGGGTTCTCTGAATCTCTTGTGTTTGAATTTTTGCCTCACTGATTAGATAAGGGAAGTTTTCTTGAATGATCTCATGGAAAGTTTGTTCCAATGTGGTCTCTGTTTCTCTTTCTGCCTCAGGGAGTCCGATTATTCTTAGGTTAGGCCTCTTGAGGTAGTCACTCATCTCTTCAAGGGTTTGTTCTATCTTTTTGAGCTTATTTTCTGTGTTTTTAAGAGTTTGGGTTATTTCTATATTTTGGTCCTCAAGCTCTGAGATTCTTTCTTCTGCTTGGGTAATTCTGCTTTCCATGCTTATCAATTTGTTATTTATTTCATTCACAGTATTCTTTATTACTGTTATCTCAGATATCAGCTCCTTCCTAGTTTCTTCTTGTGTCTCCTCAATTCTTTTTAATCTCTCCATTATTGTTTTGATATCTACATTTGCATTTTGAGACCCTTCATTCTGGGGACTTTTCATTGTTTGCATTCCAAAGTCAATTTTCTCAGTGTCTGCTCTCCCAGGCGTCTGGGAGAGACCCATACTCTTCTTTTGGTTTTTCTTCATTTCTGTAGATTTTTCTCCCTCTCCCCCTTTCCCTCCCCCTCTTCAATTCTGTTTTTGAGGGAGGGTGGGGTTGCTTTATTTCTCTTCTGCAATGACCTGTTCTTCCTTATGAGGGTCATCTGGCTTTGTTCACTTTTCCCTCTGCTGAA
>NW_007012814.1:0-694 GCF_000164805.1 Carlito syrichta
TGTCATCTGCAAAGAGAGATAGCTTGACTTTCTCTTTTCCTATTTGGATACCCCTGATTGCCTTCTCTTCTCTGATTGCTCTAGCCAGGACTTCCAATACTATATTGAACAGGAGGGGTGAGAGTGGGCATCCTTGTCTGGTTCCAGTTTTCAGGGGAAATGGTTCCAGTTTTTGTCTGTTTAGTAGTATGCTGGCTGTGGGTTACTCGTAGATGGCTTTTACTATTTTGAGGTATGTTCCATGTATACCTAGATGTTCAAGGGTTTTTATCAAGAAGGGGTGCTGGATATTATTAAAAGCTTTTTCTGCATCTAATGATATAATCATGTGGTTTTTGTTGTAACATCAGTTGATGTATTTAATTACGTTTATGGTTTTCCAAATGTTGAACCAGCCTTGCATCCCAGGGAGGAAGCCTACTTGGTCATGATGGATGATTTTTGAGATGTGTTGTTGAATCCGGTTCGTTAGGCTCTTGTTGAGATTTTTAGCATCTATGTTCATCAAAGGTATTGGCCTGTAGTTCTCTTTCTTTGTTGGGTCTTTACCAGGCTTGGGTATCAATGTGATATTAGCTTTGTAAAATGATTTGGGGAGAGTTCCATCTTTCTCAATCACCTGGAATACCTTCAGTAGGATTGGTATCAGCTCCTCCTTAAATGTCTTGTAGAATTCTGCTGGAAAAGCCATCTG
>NW_007012814.1:1349-2624 GCF_000164805.1 Carlito syrichta
TTTTTTTGTATTATCTTTTTGTCTTCTATGTTCTGGATTTGGGCTTTTATTTTGGTGATCTGGATTCTTCTGCTGAAATTAGGGTTTTGCGTTCTTGCTTTTCCACTTCCTTAAATGGTTTGTTAGGCTGTTAATTTGCGATCCTTCCATTTTCTTCATGTGCGTTTGTAGGGATATAAATTCTCCTCTTACTACAGCTTTCATGGTGCCCCAGAGATTTTGGTAAGATGTTTCTTCATTTTCATTTGTTTCCAGGTATCATTTAATCTCTGTTTTGATTTCATCATTGACTCAGGAGTTGTTTAGCATCATGCTGTTTAGTATCCATGTCTTTGTGGGTTTTGGGGGCACCTTGTTGGTGTTAATGTTTATTTTTATTCCACTGTGGTTCAAAAAGGTGCATGGTAAATTTTCAGTCCTTTTAAATTTGCTTATACTTGATTTATGGCCAAGTATGTGGTCGGTCTTAGAGTACTCCCATGTGGTGATGAGTAGAATGTGTATTCTGTGGTCTTTGGATGGAGTGTTTTGTAGGTATCAATTAAGTCCATTTGATCAAGAGTCACATTGAGGTTTCGGATCTCGTTGGTGATTTTTTGTCCTGATGATCTGTCTAGGATTGTGAATGGGGTATTAAAGTCCCCAACTATGATGGTATTGGAGTCAATGTCTTCTTTTAGTTTACCTAGGAGCTGCTTTATGAAAGTCGGTGCTCCTATGTTCGGTGCATATATGTTTAGGATGGATATTTCTTGTTGATGGATTGAACCTTTTATCATTATGTTGTGGCCTTCTGTATCTTTTTTAATTTTTGATAGCTTAAAGGGCATTTTGTCTGAGATTAAGATCGTGACTCCTCCTTTCTTTTGTGTTCCATTTGCCTGAAAATTTGTTTCCATTCTCTTACTTTGAGTATCCTTTCTAAGATGTTGAGTCTCTTGAAGGCAATAGATTGTAGTCTGGTGATATTTTATCCATTTTGCCATTCTGTGTCTTTTCAGTGGTGGATTTAGTCCATTCACATTCAAACTAATTATTGAAATGTGAGAGTTGATCCCTATCATAATATTTTTACAGAGTTGTTTTTCTGCCTTTTTGTGTGTTGTCTTTCTTTTGGTTTTAGAGTTGGATTATGTGTGTTTTTAATCTTTTGCCTGTACTCTTGTGAAGAACGTTGTTGTTGCTTTTTCCTTTTCTTCTGCGTTCAGTACTTTCTTAAGTGTTTCTTGTAGAGGTGGTCTGGTGGCAGCGTAGGTTCTTAGGGATTGGATATCT
>NW_007012814.1:2771-91672 GCF_000164805.1 Carlito syrichta
CCTACTTTGTTTAGGCAAATTATTATGTGTCTGGGAGTTGGTCTTCTCATTTGTTGTCTAGCAGGGGTTCTCTGAATCTCTTGTGTTTGAATTTTTTCATCATTGATGAGATGAGGGACCTTTTCTTGAATGATTTTATGAAATGTTTGTTTCAGTGTGGCCTCTGTTTCTCTCTCTGCCTCAGGAAGGCCAATTGCTCTTAGGTTCAGTCTCTTGAAGTGATCATTCATCTCTTGAAGGTTTTGTTCTGTCTTTCTGAGCTTCTTTTCTATGCTTTTGACAGTTTGGGTTTGTTCTGTGTTTTGGTCTTCGAGCTCTGAGATTCTTTCTTCTGTTTGGCTAATTCTGCTTTCCATGCTTATTAGTATGTTATTTATTTCCATCACAGTATTCTTTACTGCTGATGTCAGAAATAACAATAGGAATAGAATCAAGTCATTAAACTACCAGAGCCAACTGAGCACACTCTGAGACTTTTCGTTTAAGTTCAATGTCCTTTCAGCTCTGATTTCTAGATGTCTTCTCAAGCTGATAAATTAGTTCAGTTGGGGTCAGTTGCCCCTGGCCTGCTGTGAAGGACATTTCAGATCACCCTCAGTTTAACACTCAAATCTGGCCTGTGTCTGTTTTTCAATCTTGTTTTTCCCACTTCGGTGTTGTTACCTTGAATTGCCAGCAGGTGGTGCTATCTCACCTGCTCACCCCAGAGAGGGTGGAGCCGGACAGGAGCCAGGCAGAGGCCAGAGATGGAAGCCTGACTCAGAGCACACAGGAAGAGACCCACGGCCGGCAGGACGTCAAAGTGGCAGCAGAGGTGGCAGCAATCCCAGCAGATCTTGCCTGCAGGGGCTTCAAGGACTGAAGTCGTGGATCGCCTCAGGCACAGGTGGTGCGATGTGCTATGGCTGCCACAGAGGCTGCTGTGGGCCGTGGCTGCTGTGTCTGTGGCTGCAGTGGCTGTCCAGACCGCTGCGATGCCCCCGCGGTGGCGACAGCCGATCTCCGTGTGAAGAGCAGGCTGCCAACGTTGGGGTCCGCAGCCCCCAGGGAGAGAGCCAGAGACCCTCTGCATTCTCCTTTGCAGAGGGTCTCATAGACCAGGCTGCCCCGTCGCCATCTTGCCGGAAGTCCCTTCTCCCAAATTGTTGTTTGGGTTTTTTTTTTATCTTGTTCCTCTTTGGATTTCTTTAATTATGATTACAGTACGTCCCCTACATAGGAATCTTCAAATTACAACCTTTCAAAGATGTGAACCTGTGTTTGCTTGTCCAATGATGTCTGTCTTGCCCTCAATCTCCTATTCCTGATGATCCTTCCACCCCTTCTTCCTCCTCCAGTCAGTAACACTTCTTGCCTGTTCACTTGATGCCAACACCAGTATTCCAACTGCGTACTGTACTGTGCTACTGTACTTTTCAAGGTACTACAAGATTAAAAATGTTTTGGTTTTTTTGTGTTTGTTTCTTTTTTGTGTACTATTTATGTAAAAAGTATTATAAACCCATTACAGTACAGCACTATATAGCCAATTATGTTAGTTGGGTACCTAGGCTAACTTTGTTGGACTTACAAACAAATTAGATTTACAAACATGCTCTCAGAATGGAACTCATTCATATGTAGGGTGTTTACTGTACTTTTAGTATTTGGTTTATTTTAATAGAGCATCCAGTCATAATTTTAAAAAAATTTCAGGTATATTTGTCTATATTGAATCCCCAGAATTTAAATAATCTGTAGCTAAAATCAAGTCTTGATTAAATATATTTCTCCACATCAGATATTTATTAGGTTTACTATATTATCCTATACAATATTATAGGATGTCTTTGCATCTTTACATCTATATTAGCTCTACTGTATCATTAATACAGTATTATGTTTTCCCATGACCACACAATTTTGAGGAGCATGTTTTTTTCTCAATTCCTCTTCTCTTCTCTATGTGCTGCACCCTGAAGTGATGAGATTAGTGCTTGAGATGAGATTAGAAGTGTGTGCTTCACGTAAAATCCAGTTTGTTTGTTTATTTCAATAGCTTTAGGGGTAAGAATAGTTTTTGGTTACGTGGATGCATTGTATAGTGGTGAACAAGTCTGGGCTTTAAGTGTACTCACTACCCCACCTGTGCACATTGTACCTGAGAGGTGATTTTTCATCTCTCCATCCTCCCCCTTCTCAGTCTCCAGTGTCCATTATACTATTCTCTGTGCCTTTGCAGTTCCTTAGTTTAGCTCCCACTTATAAGTGAGAACACGTGGTGTTTTGTTTCCTGTTCCTGCATTAGTTCACTTAGGACTATATTCTTCGATTCCATCCAAGTTGCTGCAAAAGACATTATTTCCTTCTTTTCTAAGGCTGAATAATATTCCATGGTATGTATATACCACATTTTTATTATCCACTGATCAGTTAATGGCATTTAGGTGATAAAATCCTGTTTTTAAATAAAGGAAAGCATGCTTATTATTCAGCTCTTAAACTGTTGATTTTTAAAAAATGTTTTCAGATACTCTTAAATAGCAATTTTCAAAGTATAGTGTAGTCTGGAGATCTCTCTGGAGGGTCCTGAGACCCTTTCAGAGAATCTTTTATGTTAAAACTATTGCATCACAATATGAAAACATTTCTCCTTACTCTACAAGAATACAGTGAAATTTTCCAGAGGGTACAAGATGTATGATTTTACAATAGACTATGCAGAAGCAAATATGAGAACCTAGCTGTCTTCTGTTAAGCCAGAAATTAATGAAATTTGTAAAATTATGAAAGAATAGCTCTCAAGTTACTAATTTTAGAAAATGTAATTATTTTTATTTTAAAATGTTGCATATACTAATGTGTCAGGATCTTATTACTTTTTAAAAATTAATCCTTTACCTGTATGATGACCACGTGTATACCTAATCTGGAATTGTACCCCATATCTTTAAAATAAATTAAATTAAAAAATAAAAATACATCAACAGGGTTTTTTAAATTTTTCAGTGTTTCCTAATCATGCCAGAGGTAACTCATGTAAATAAACACTTTTTGGGGTCCTCAATAACTTTTTAAAATATAGAGCATTCCAGAGACTAAAAAGTTTGAGAATTTATGTTCTAAAAGAGTATTGCTGCTTCTAATTATTGTATCTCCTTGGGGAAAGCCAAAAAGATCACACTCCACTTTTCCTTCTTTCTGACTTGAGATAATGTGAAGCTTAGAAATACTACTGGTGGAAGGTGACTGATGGAGCTAAACAAAAATAAAATGACAACTTCTGCCATTCTGTCAGTTAAATACATTCATATGTATATGATTATATCATGACTTTTGATAATCTTTCTACACTAAATAATTTTTAGCAAATTATTCCTGCATGTCTTTTTGAAAACCAAGATCATGACCTTTAGCATTTTATTGGTTAGTTTTGTTTTAAAGATTTTTTCTCTGGTAGCACAAAGTTCCTAATTCTATTATTGTCTCTAAAACTTGCCTTTTTAAATCCAGTCTAACTTTCCTTTATGAAGTACCAAATGATCTTTGTTTTTCTTGTCATTGCTAATTTTTGTGTTGTTTAATTTGCACTTAGAACACAACCACTATTTCTGTTCAAGGAAGTCAGAAAAACATTTAGTGAGAATCTTCATATGATCAGTACTTTGCTAAGCTGAAATTTAACATACATTTCATTTGTTACTGTTATTGTGTTCCTATTTTTAGTGTCATTTTCTTTCTAAAGCAATGGAGTTTCTAAATTGGGAGATTAGGGGGAAAAAGAAATCAATATTTTCTATTGGTCCCAAACTATGCAATTCTTAGGCAAGTTTCAAAGTTATACTATATGAGATATTTTATCTTCCCCTTCAAACTCATCTTATATCAAGATGCAGTATCTTCTTCCTTAAGGATATGACAGGTTTTTCCTGGGTATCATTTATGGTCAAGTCTGATACTCTATTATTATCTCATTTCTTCTTCTACTCTCATAACATCCCTTCTCCAGTATTCTCTCCTCTCATTCATTTTTATTTTCCTCTCATCCCCCCCTTACTCAATTAAGTAATAAATCCTTCTTGAGAATCATGTAATAGGCAAGAGGATGGGTTCTACAGCCATTAGATGATTTACCTCATAGAATTGTTGTGAAGATTAAATGAGTTAACAAGTATAATGTATTTATAATAGAGCTTGGAATATAGTAAGTGCTGAGAACATGTACAATATTATCTACATGTGGAAATAACCTACTGTAATGAGTGAGCTAGACTTGGAGAGATGTGCAAAAGCAACTTTATTTTTTCTCACTATTGTTCTGGTAAATTCACTCTCTGAATCTATTCTTCCCCTCCAGGAATAAAATTTCAGACCATTTTTATAGCTTTTCCAATCAGTCAGGTAAGGAAAAGACCAAAATTTTAAACTTTTACCCCATTTTAAACTTCTACTTCCCCCCCCTACTTGGACCTTAGAAATCTAAAATTTATAAATATGGGGGGATAAAAATACTTGTTGGTTTCTTTTCTTTTCCTTGCTTTTTTTCTAATGAACTAGTTGCTTTTTGTGGTTTTTCTAGGGTTGGTAAGTGAGGGTGATGATGAGGAAGGGAACACGAAACAAAAAGTAGAAAAAGGTCTTACCTGACTGCTACACTTATGGTCTGCCATTGATGATCTATGGGTTTGGTGGGCTACACATGCCTATTGTTCTTTTCCTTATGGGATGCATTTAAGGCTTCTACAGAGAACCTTCCACTGCAGGTTAATTCTCTCTCCCCAGTTGTCCTGAGGAGTCAATGGCTCTTTAGCTGACTGCTGTCACTACCCTCATGTTCTGCCTCCTGTGATGCTGAGATGGCATCACCTGGCAGGAAACCCATGAAGGGTCCCTTCAAGAAAACTCATGTCTAAGTACCTTCTGCAGTGTCCACATTGGGCCCAAGAGAAATGTACATCCTTGCCCTGCTATTATTTGAGTGTAACTGTATCATTCTTCTCACTCACCTGCTGCTGCAAGCATTCTCTCATCTTTTAGTTTTTCATGAGTAAGCCAATTATTAGTCCCTGTTTCCCCTGATCACTACATGGTCTTGAAGCCACACTTCTACCACTCCCTTACTTGGCTTCAGTATAAAGAAAGGACTTCTTGCCTTCTTGAATGAGGTAAAAAAGGAGAAAGACTACAGAACACTGGCGACTTTTTCTCTTAACCCAACAGAAACATGGGCAAAGGACATGAACAGGCAATACATAGAAGAAAACTGATAGGCAAGAAGCATAAAAAGAAGCCCAATTATACTAGTAAACAAAGGGAACCCAATTCAACCAAACTTAAGGCCCAATCTTTGCACTCTAACTCAGCAAAAATTAAAAATATAGACTTAGCAAATATATTAACACATACACATAAACTGTGTGAGTAAAAAACTGATGGAACTTTTTAGGAGAATGATTTTGCAGTATGTATTAAACTGAAAACTCTATATAACTTTTGACCTTACCACCAGACCTGCTTCCAGGTATCTGTCTTGAAGAAATACCAGCAGAAACACCCAAATATGCAAGTGTTAGAGTGTTTATTGCTGAATTACTTGTAATATTTTTAAAATTGAAAACAACTTGAAAGTCTATTTAAAAAGGAATAATATAATGAATTTTTATATAAGATGCAAGGCTTTATTTGGATAAGCTGAAGTGATATGAAGGAAAGGTTTCAAAAACATATTGTTAAGTGAAAAATACATATAAAAGCTATATTAATAATAAATTTAAGTAAGAAGATAGAGAAAACCAGGGTTATCAGTGTGTGTGTGTGTGTGTGTGTGTCTGTATTCATGTTTATAAATACATAGAAAAAAGTTCAAACTAACTTTTTGAAAAACAATTTCAAACTGATCAGTGATTACTTTTGAAGAGGGGACGAACTGGGAAGGCAGGTTAGTTAGCATTTACAATGAGAGTATGTTGCATATGTGTTTACATGTAATTTTATAAAATTATATGAAATACAATAAAATGAGTAGAGTTGCTAGAGGTGATATTTAAGAGTCATCTCAAACACAACTTTCTATATCTTTTTGACATTTGGATTTCGTAATTCTCATAAGAGCCTATGAGAACAGTTCATCGTCATTAAACAATGTATATCTTATTAAAGACAGTTCTCTACAATAACTACTCACATCTAAATGTCTGTTCAAACAAGGATTATGAAATGTTTGCTATGGTTGTGAATTTCTTTTCTTTCCTTTTCTTTTCTTTTTTTTTTTTTTTTTGAGTCAGAGTCTCACTCTGTCAGCCAGCTTGGAATGCAGTGGCATGCTCACTGCTACTCCAGCGTCAACCTCCTGGATTCAGGCAATCCTTTCTCCTCAGTCTTCCAAGTAGCTAGAACTACAGGTGGGCACCACCACACCCAGTTAATTTTTCTTGATTTATTGTAGAGATGAGTTCTCACCAAGTTGCCCAGGCTGATCTCAAACTGGCAATCCTTTCACATCAGCCTCCCAAAGTGCTAGGATTATAGGCATGAGCCACTGCACCTAGTCTGGTTATGAATTCCTAAGATTACAATACAAACAATTATGTTTTTTAGATAATAAACAGATAAATTTCAATACACGGCACCTTGACTTTATTGTAATAACTAGCCAGTTCCAGTTGATCTGGTACTATACTTAAAGAGAACTAAAACTAAAATTCTCTGAGGAATAAATATTTCATTCTGGAAGTTGTTTCTATACAATTTAAATTGCATCACATTTTGGTAATTATTTATAAGATATTATTTAATGTATAGTCTAAAACATATTTTCCTTTATGGTGTTTATTTTTAAATCATAATATGTGTGTGTTCTTGAATCACATAACATAGTTATTTCTTACAGGATTACATATGTTGAAGCCATAAACAGAATCACAAAAATGTTACTTCATTACTTTCCCTATTTAGTACCTACATGAAAATGGAATTGTCCATCGTGATCTCAAACCAGAGAATCTTCTCTATGCAACTCCAGCCCCAGATGCACCACTCAAAATCGGTGAGAATGTTTTCTGGTGTTTTATGATCCCTTTTTCCAGAGCAGAATTAATTTATTCTGTGGAATTTTAAAATATTGCTCTACCTAGTTTTGTCTTCATTTAATTTCCTTGGATATTTGACATCTGTGAAGGAATAATGCATCATTGTTTTGGAAGTTTGTGTTCTTCCTGAGAATGTTATTCTGGAAATTAGTGCTCCATTCCTGGGCACATAAAAGAATCATGAGTCTTAGAAATGGCAAGGATGTCAGGAGATAACAATCGGTTTATAGAGATTAAAATGACAGAAAACCTAACACTTCTTTTTGGGATATTAACTTTTATTCCACGGACTATTTGGGGCTTAATTTCAGATAATCAAAAACTATGACATAAAATACTTAGCACATATTAGTGGATCTGGGTACTGAGTCACTGGTTTATATAAACAGAGATAAATAATTTATCTCTGTGTATTTCCCAAAATGCACTCCATTGAACTATGGTTTCTCAGCAGAGTGAATAATAGTTTAAGAAGGTGCTAAAGTTAGTCAAATAAGTTAGGAAATGCCAACTGTAACAAAGTTAAACACAATTTTTATTTCTGTAGTCCTTCCCAGAATCTTAAAAATGCAAATGCGTAGATTAGTGTATTTTATAATGTCCTTTGAGGCTTTTCCTAAACTTTATTTTACTCTGGAAACCTCTTTTTTTTCCCTCCCAATAAGCATTTGAAGGATTACAAAGCTGAACTTTGGGAAATTTTGATCTACTGAAAGAAACCTTTAAGTTAGTGTTTTAGGGAAAAAAATGTACATAATAAATGTTACTCTCCATTTCTCTTCTAAAGCAAATCTTCATTTACAAAAAAATATATAAAATGTATTTTTGATGAATTATTCTTCATAAAATCTGCATTAAATCACCCAAAGGGCATTGCTCTTCTGGTGCTGTCTTTATCATGCTAATCTTATGAGTTCGCTGCATTTACAAGTTTTGACGTCTTTGAAAATTAAGTTGTTCTTATCAGGGAAGAACTCAGACAACATGATGTGCTTTATGAATGCAAGAACCTAAAAAAAAAAATCCTAAAAGTCCTGCTGGGCAGCCAGCTTGTTCTCATAATCACTCCTGCAAGGCAGTAGACAGCAGGCAGTTTCCATTTCCTTTGACATAACTTTCAAAGATTTGATCCTTAAAGCAATTTCTTTAAATGGAAGGATAGATACTAATTTAGGCAAGAGAGCCTATCTTTCTGAAGGGCTTCCTGCTGCTTATACTGATAAGGATCAGGCACCTTCGTGGAAATGTGGGTTTATCTTTGAAGTCTAAAATGGAATCCATTCTGCACCTGCCTCTCTTGAAGAATGGCCTTGAACAGTTTCCTGTTGTTTCCTGAGTAGGAGAGATATAGCTCAACAAATAGATCATAATGGCAGTATCTTTTGATAATATTTTACCTAGGTAATATTCTGAGAAATAAATTTAAAGAATTTTTGCAAAAAAAAAAAAAAAATTCTTATAGTCTGCATTTGAGAGTAAATTCTTCTAAGTCAAATGCATTAGGGACTGGCATTATTTACTTTCAAGTAGAATAAACCTTTTGATATATTTGTTTATTCTCATGACATTTATGAAAGTCTACTCTCTCTCAATGCGTTAAATGTTTTGAATTGTATCAGTAATTCTGTATTGTTCTTTTAGACTTACTGTTGCATAAATTTTGGAATTAATAATAGACAAAATATAACTATTACAACTATTACTTTAAGAAAAATTTACTAAAAGTTGGGAATTATAGAGAAGAGCAAAGATTAAATTTATTTGTAAGTGTATTTGACAGTGATATTTTTCTCCAATTAAAAAAAACTTGAATTATTTTTTAGCTTCCTCTCAGGTGACTCATCTCCACCCAAACCTCTCTACCAAACACAAAAGCAAATTAACAAATAAATAAATAAGGTAGTTTTACTTTTAAATAACAGAAGTATCCTGTCATCTTATGAAAGCTGAGAAAAAAATTGCTTCATTAAATGTCTTTCTTGTGTTGTTAGCTGATTTTGGACTCTCCAAAATTGTGGAACATCAAGTGCTCATGAAGACAGTATGTGGAACCCCAGGGTATTGCGGTATGCTCTTTAATTCTGATATTTTACTTTTATTGTTTTTTGAAGTCTCTTTTTATTTATTTATCTTGTTTTTTAAAAAATTTCTACTATCTCTCTATATAAATGTTTAATTGTAGTATGAGTCTCAATTAGGAATATGTATTGGCTTGATACTTAAGTCCATAGTGTTTTTCCTTCCTGATGGAACTGCAATCACCAGGCAGGAGGGCAAGGAAACAGCAAAGTTTACAATTGGAATTAAAACCATGAGCCCTTTTCACGTTTCTTATTTTCTTTTTCCTTCAGAGGAGAGTGTGTGTCATTCATTCAGATGTATAGGACAACAATGAGAATGAAGTTGTTTTTAGTCCTCATTCATGGCACTGGCGTGGCTCACTACAACAAGGGCGTTAGATAAAATTTCTCTACCAGAGTTCACGCAGTTCCAGGAAATGGACTGCACTGAGATCCTCACATTGTATTGCCTGTTTCCCAGAATGTATTGAAGACACTCCTGTCTCTCAATGTCACAAATGAGAGGCAGCGCAAAGGCTTTTGATCCACATCAACATGAAACCCACTTCCCTTTTTTTCATGATGGCTGGATTATTCTGGCCACAATCTAAAAGCCATTAAAATTTGCAAAAATTGTCAAGAATTCCTAAAACTTTTTTGATTAATGAATATATCACAAATCAATTAAAATCCTAATCTGGATTACAAAGAGAAAGGATAAAATTTCAAGTTACCAGTCACAAGATTAGTCATCCTTTGCTGTTAGGATCAGAATCTTTTTATACAAATCTTCTTTCTCTCACTTCTCTTCAGTGAGCATTTATTAATTACCTTCTGTATAGTCAGGCCAGTATATGGCACCAGGGAGATGCATTTCCTGCTCCCAAACCTACAGGAGCTCATAATCTACAGGAGAACAGATATACAAATCAAAAAATTATAGCACGTTAAGAAATATGATGCTATGGGCATAGAAAAGTCATTATGGAAACACAGGAAAAGGATGGTGTTTGGAGTTAACCAGCCTTGTTCTTCTACAGCATTTAAGTTTGAGGTCATCTCTGTCTCAGTATAGACACACTAGAACTACATGACTAACTCATTTTAACAACTTTTAAATTCATAAAAAGCAGAACGGAGAAGTGCAGTAAGATATTCATTGAAGCAATTATGTGATTAAATCCACAAAATTTTAGCACTGGAAGAAACTTTAAAATTTATCTACTAACATTCTCATTTTACTAACTAAGGTTCAGAGAGTTTAAATGACTTGACAAAGATTCCACATCTAGTTGTTAGTGTTTCAGGAATGAGAATCCAAGTATTCAAGGGCCTAAAAATATATAGAATTCTCCCTTTTAAAAAGTCAATAAAGATGGCCATTGCCTTGCTAAGCTATGGTTTGACCATGTGCTCTTTGAGCTGTGGCCAGGCCATGTTTTCTTAAACTTTGACCCCCTCCCATCCTTTGGGGAGGTGAATCCCCTCTTTTTCTCTCTCTATCTCTCCAATTTACTTTCTAAATAAACTATATTTTCTAATCTAAAAAATAAGTCAATAAAGATAAATCAATATATTTTTCCTTCATAGAAATATTTATCAATTATTGCTTTTATTTTAAGTCTTTTAAACCTCAGAAGTATTACTCATTGTAAGAAGTAAAAACTATTCAATTATGTATAATTAATACATATCTTCCATAATTTTCTTTCTGTCTCCATGTTCATATAAGCATTTTATAATATTTCTTTTAATGGATTAGTTTCCTTGGTGAGTTTAAGACATTATTTCCTTATAGATTGATTTTTAAAATAAATTTATTAATTATACAGAAGTTAGTGTATCTATATTTCTATCAAATATTCACATGGTGCCAAGTATTCTTGTTCCAGATCTTAATCTCCTTGAGGCCAAGAGTAGTTTATCAGTTAGGAATAAGTTCAGAAAACCCATAGTAACTGTGGCTTAGACAAGATAGAAGTTTATTTCTGAACAGAACTAGTCACTGACCCCATGGTTGTATTCATATAGTTAGTAAAATAGATTATTATTCATTTCTATAATCAATAGTTAGTGTTAGAAATACAATTATATTACTCTTGTAACTGTAACCAGGAGACTCTTTTGTTTTGTTGTACCCACTGGCTAATGATGTATCACAATGAATAATGTTTTATCTTATAGTAAGCTTCATTAACTCCATTGCTTAGAGTTACTGATAAATGAAAACTACAGGTTCCCAGTAACAAGTATACCAAGAATATGCAGACAATGAATGCTATAATTGATTAAATGAAATTATACTGGGATCCTATATAATGCTCTGTAAGTCATGTAGTTTGATGTTAATCAATAGCAAACCTCAATGCTTATGCTTATACATACAGACTGTAAAATCCAAGGAGCTGAGCTGGCCTTGGTATCTAAACTGACTTGTCTCCCTGAATTCCAAATTCAGAAATAAACATATTTCTCCCCCCACCACCCCCCAAAAAAGTAGGCTAGAGATGGGTAATCCTGGTATATTCCACAGCTATGGATCTGCAGGTGCAGTGGATCTCAGTGCCAGTGACTAGGTTTGTCTCCCTTACTGCTCTGCTTTCCCTTAGTATGTTTCCTCATAGTCAAAAATGGCTGCCTAAAATCAGTCATTATATCTGCATATATCCCTACAGCAGGAATAAAAAAAAAAGTCTAAAGAGATATACCTTCTCATAGTTAAATAGACTTGCTGAAGCCCCACATGATCTCCCCACTTATATCTTATCGGTGCTACTTAGTCACAGCCTCTATACTGCCAGAGAAGTTGACAGTGTCTTCTTTGGTTGGACATATTGTGGTCCCAAATGAATTCAGGGTTCTGTTACTAAGTGTCTTAGTCTGTTTGGGCTGCTGTAACAAAATACCTTGGACTACTGAAATTAACAACAGAAATTTATTCCTCACAGTCTGGAGGCCGGGAAGTCCATGATCAAGGAGCTGACAGATTTGGTGTCTGGTGAGGTCCTGCCCTCTGGTTCATGAATGACACCTTCTATCTGTGTTCTCACACAGTGGAAGGGGTAAGGGTTTCTCTGGAATCTCTCTCATAGGACACTAATCCCATTCACAAGGGCTCCACCTTCATGACCTGATCACCATCCAAAGGCCCCATCTCCTAGAACCATCACCTTGGGAGTTAGAATTTCAGCATATGAATTCTGGGGGGACACAGTCCATGGAATTACAAATGGAGATTTGATTAAACAATTCACCATCTCTACCACTTTGTGATGTAAGATTCCTACACTTAGAAAAAAATGTGAAAACCATTGCATTATACCATATTCCCTGTAGGTATCATCTTGTTTTGTTTTGTCTTTTTTATTTTCCTTAGAACTGTTGACTGACAACCTGCTCATGGCCCATCCCTCCTCATAATGCCATATGTACTTTTTCGTTCTCCAATTTGTATATTCTTGTTTGTTCTCCTTCTGTATGTCTTTCATGTCTCTAGGTCTCCAAGACTTTGGGAGTTTGCGGGAGGAAATAACACTGAATGTAGTACCATGTGCCAAACAGCATTGTCCAATTATCATCACTAAACGCTGACCAAGTGATAAAAGGATTGAAAGAGAATTGCAAAACAAATGATAAAACAAATTAAGGATTTCACACCAGAAGAAAGCTGATGGGCAATTTATTGATCATTATTTAATACCAAACACTAAGTATTCTCAGGAATAAATGCCAGAGAACTGAGCAGTGCTGAAAAGGCAGGATCAGGACGAGAATACATTCAGACTCATTTCTGTAACTAAGAGATAGCAGCAAACTTTCAAGGATTGTAATAATCATGATGAGAGCAATTTTTCTTACAGAATTACAAGATGGCCATACATGAATTAATGAATCATTCATTAACAAAACAAACTTTGAATACCTAATAGGCTTTATGTTAACACCGAGGTTACAAGGGTGAACTTCATATGGACTTACTCTTCAGGAATTTCATGGGCTATAAAAGAAAGATCTGTACACAGTAAATCAAGGCTCATTATGATGATTTTTATATTTATTTGAGTCAAAGACTTAGGGATATAGAGGGAAGGAAGCTATTAATCCTGGTGCTAGAGAGGTCTTACAAAGGAGAGGCATTTGCTGCGTACACCAAAGGATAAGTAGAAGTTCAACAAGTGAAGAAGTGGCCACAGGGCATTCTTTGTCAACAGATACAGGGAGAACAAAGTCATGGAGGATTGACAGTATCTGGCAAGTTCAGGGGCTGTTAGTTACTTTGTCAGCTTTGCATGACTAGAATGTAGGGTTCTTGGCACAGAGGGTACAAATGGACTTGGAAAGGTAGAATAGGTCATATATTTAAAGAATTTTTATATCAGGATAAAGGATTCGGACTTGACTTGGTAGGTGATGGTCATCCAGCAAGGACTTTTAATCTGGGCACTATTTTATAATCAAATCTGTATTTTATAAATATCTTGACAATAACACATTATGACAGATGGATTTGGTTGGGGAAGAGATAGAAATAAAACAAATTAGAAAGCTATTGGAAATGCTCTTTTCTACCACTCTAATGTCAGAAATCTACACACATGAGGCTGCCATTCCCAAGACTGCTTCTCAGTATATAATGTATTTGGTCTACTCCAAAATCCAATCATTTACTTTTAAAAAATATAATAAGATTGTAAAAATACTATTTCCACCTTTTATCCTTGTCATAAATAGGCCCTTCTTACAAATAATGCCATCGTATAATGGAGGCTTATTTTCTGTTTATTATTATTTTTTCCTGCAGATATCTGTATCACCCTAGAGGCTATGTAATGGGGATAGAGGGAATAGAGAGGTTGAAAGTGATACACTGCTATAGGTGGTGGCTTACTAGGAAACATAATTTTCCATAAAGTAAAAAAAGGAAGTGAAAGCAGCAAGAGAATGCAGGGTAGAAGTCGGGGGTACACTCTACCTACCTCAGAGAACTATTTTGGTGATTGAGAGGAAAATAAAGGTGGTTTGTAGACTCTAAAACATTAAACATATAAGTGAAATGACTATGATATAGGCTTGGGCAAGCTTGGAAGTCAGAAGCAAATAAGATCAATGTATTAATATATAAGAGCAAGTTCAAATTGCATGTAGAGATATATTTATTCTTACACAGTCTTGACCCAAAGGAAATATACACAAATATTATTTGCAATGGAAGTAGGGGAGGGAGTAGGATTTTGAGTGTTAGTAACACAAGAAACATTGAAAAACCTAAGTTTGGGAAAAATAGAAGTTATGGGAACACCAGCACATAGGAAGTGAATGACCAAAGGCTAAATCCAGGGTTTTGAGTCATAAAAAACTAGACTATTTATAGGTGAAGCTAAAATCTCCTTTGACTATCACCCTTAATTCTAGCCCTTTTTCCCATCATCACATATACATTCTGTCATCAGCTTGGCATGTATGTTTGAAAGGATGAGTAATTAGAAACTATCCATACTTAGAAAGGTTGTATAGGAAACCCAAAGCACAAGATTGGTGAGAATCATGATCGTGCTATTGAAAGCATGACTTTGCACAGAGACTATTTTGTATTCTTTGATGATATGATCAGTCAGATATGGCCACAAGAGGAGACAGAGGAGAGACTCAGGAAAAAAAAAGTTTGTTACATGCACAGGTCCTAGAGAAAGGAGGCACAGCAGGTCATGCAGAGAAAGGTGGGAAACACACCGGGGTGGTCAGGAGGCAGAAGTTGGGATGAAGGGAAGATTTCGGTTATTACCTTTATTGGAATTTCCTTGGGAAAGGAAAGGCAGATCAGGGTGTGGAGTTCAGGACTGACTAGTTTGAATAATTTGGGTAGATTGCCTGTCCCCTAGTCCCAGGATGATTAAAGCGAAGAATATTCTGAGTCAGAGGCGGTGTGACTCTGGATTGGTTAGTTTGTATGCCAGAGGCATGCACCAAGCTGGGTCCTTCGTTATTTTTAAGAATTAACTTGTCCCAGGAGGGACTGTCTGTCTGCAACCAGAAATATTTGTTTTAGATATCAAAAACATTATAATATATATAAATAAAAAGTTTAGATATTTACAATACAGAGACTTTATGTTTAACTTGAAAATGTGTCTGAGATGCATTTAATTGATGGAGAGGAAATGTGAGCTTGTTTTACTGCTTCTTGTAAGGGTGATTACATCCAAGGTCAGTTATCCTTACATGCACTGTGTCTAGTTTCTTCTTTTAATAGGAGGCTTTTTAAATTACATATTTTGAGAGAGTGGGTGTTTATGTTATACCATCTGTCATTTTTGAGGAAATAAAAGAAGGAAAAACCATCCCTTCGGTCTTTTCCATAGAACCTTTGCCCCTGGCTATTAATAAAAAAGGGTTCTCCTATAACAAGATGCAGAGAGAAATCACAGATGCTTCCTGTTTAAGTAAATACTTATTATTTCCTGGGAAGTGTGCCCAGTCAAAACCAAACTCAAGGCCAGAAAATTAAAATTTATGGTCCAGATAAATGAAATCAATGACTAATGTTCTAAAATAATCCATGAAGAGTTCAGCATTGAAGAGATTCTAGACATCTTGTGGCGGAGAAAAATAGTAAGTCTCAAAAAATAAAAATAAAAATAAACCCATTGGGCCATGACTCCTAATAAATGTGTTACCATGTAACTGTACAATATTAGCTGCCAAAATGTTTGAACTGGTCTAGATTTAAGACTTAAAGTCTGTGGATGTTTCAAACCCACCCACACTAATCATAGAATAGGACAAGCTGTTAGAGTAAAAAAGAAACCAGTATGGTAATGGGTTAGGTAGAAGAATATTTCTGTCTAATACGAATTATTTAATTTATTCATAAGCTTATGTATGTTCATGTTTCATATGTGTACTTGACTTTATTAAAATCTTATTTTCAGAGTCTACAAGATGCTAAAAATTTGCTTTCTTTTGGCATTTACCAAAGTCTCACTATTTTCTGAGACAGTCCTACTGGCATACCTGAGATTGAAATATTAATACATTAAAATGTCCTATGTGCTAAGCCCCTGAGCATAATAATGTTTTGCTATTTACAAGTCTACTAATGGCAAATATATGTTTTGCTTCTATTTAAATCAAAACGAAGACCAATTATTAACAATTGAAGAATGAGATCACAGCATGCAAACATTGCTGTGTTTAGTTTGCAGGTGCCTATTTCTACAAATAATATTCTGGGAGTTTCCATATATGAAGGAATACATATATTTCATATATATGGAATATGACTGACTTTCAAGTAGGGTCTTGAAAACTGACCCTACTTGGGAACCAGTGGATTCTTCCATAATTATTAGTAATTACAAATGAAGATGGTGTAATAAAAAGATGGTTAAATGTGGAACATTAGCTATTGGCATATGAAGCACACGATGAAACAGTGGTCTGGCAGGCAAAAGAGAGATTACCTTACCTTTCATCCCTGAAAAATATCCCAGAGTGAACCTCCTAAAGAATCAGCAAATGGTGACTGGCTAATAAAAGTGAATGTCTCTAACTTGATGTCCAGTATTAAAAGCACACTTATATTGCTTATCTACCTTAGGTACATTAGGTATCTTTCATGATCTGCCTTCACCACAGAGTGTATGAGTAACTAGAGTGATAGGCTGGCCATATTTGACCCTGTTTACCCATTGCTCACAAGCAGAGGCTGCTGGCTGTTGTTGTTGTTCATGTTTTCATGTTCTACTAGGCTTGGGAGTCAGATGGCTAGATCCTACTTCAGGCTTCATGTTGAGTATGTTAGTGAAACCTTCTAAATCTCTGTCTACTCCTTCAACTGTGCAGTGGAAATGGCAAGAACATTTATTTCATAGGGCTATTACAAGGAATAAATAAGATAATATATGTAAAGTTCTTAGTACCTATTGAATGCAGTAAATGCTAGGCTTTATAATAGTAATTATAATAATTATCATTGTGATCATCATCATCATTTTTGTTAAAACCATTAAAAGTATATCAGTTCCTCTGATCAAAAAGTATGATTTTTCTGTTTTGTCCTCATAATGGTAAGTTCTAATATTTAGGGAATTGGGTTTGAGGCTTTTGAAACTGGATCATCTTTGCTGCAGTTCTTTTATTCTGAAATAAAAGACTCATTTTTTCCCCTAAGAATAACCCACATTGATGGTTCTGAACTTAAAGTTTTTTGACAGTTTTAAAACAGTGTTCTAAAATTTCAGATTTACTAAATATGAATTAGTTCTTGAAATGGACAGTGGATTTTAAAAGACTAAACCATTTTTTTAAATGGTAGAGAAGGCCAGGCATAATGGCTCACGTCTGTAATCTCAACACTTTGGGAGGCTTAGGCGAGAGGATTGCCTGAGCTCACGGGTTCAAGACCAGCCTGGGCAACATGGTGAGACTTCGTCTCCACAATAAATCAAAAGATTAGCTTGACATGTGGTGGCGCATTCCTGTGGTTCCAGCTACTTGGAAGGCTGAGGCAGAAGGATCGTATAAGCCCAGCAAGTAGAGGCTGCAGTGGCCGTGAGCGTGCCACTGCACTCCAGCCTGGGCGACAGAGTGAGACGCCTACTCAAATAAATAAATAATAAATAAATAAATGGTAGAGAAAATAAATACAACCTTTTTAAAGACTCTATTGGTGTTCTAGATCATAGTTTTGTTAGTATTCTTTACTAGGTAAACATGAAGTCACACAGAGAAATGTATCCCTATAAAATTGGACGTGATAGGCCAAAAGAGAGAATTTGTTGCTTAGCTGTGATGACTACAGGAAAATAAAGTCTCCTCAGCAATCAGACTCTGGATGAAACAGGAAATGTGCTGAAGATCACTGAGTCAGTTCCAGCATCTGGTCCGTCAATGTCACTTTCATACTTGGAGCTCACTGCATTGTAATTCTTTATTGAGGGCAATGAGCTTGTCAGAGATGATGTTGTACTCTGATAGGTTTTATTGAGGGAATTCCTGTTTGTTGAATAGCTGTTGGTACTTTGGGTTTCTAACATGTTTCCAGTCAGAGTAAAAAAAGATAACTTTTAGTTTAGTATTTTAACAGGTTAAAAAAGGTACATTTAAGAGTACTTTATTTAAAATAAGCAGAACAATCCACTATTTCCCACACATCTGCATCTTACTTAGAGAGTCATTTTCAAGGATCCAAAAACTAAAATATTTTGACTAAGAAAAATTTCTCAGACAGCATATTGGAATACATCAGGTGGATCTAACATCTGGATATGCTGTCATATGAATATGATCATTTAAAGAATTTCTTAAAATGCTGATAACAGAACATTTCCATAGATTACACAGCACCATGAAGATAGTATTATTTTTCATTACTGCCAGTTTATGATTTCAGTGATAATTCCAAAGATCTGCCACATTGCTACTTTTTTTTTTTTTTTTTTTTTTTGAGCCAGAGTCTCACTCTGTCACTCAGGCTGGAGTGCAGTGGCGTGCTTGCGGACACCACAGCCTTGACCTGCTGGACTCAGGCAATCCTTCCACCTCAGCCTTCCATGTAGCTGGAACCACAGGTGCCCACCACCCCCCCCGCCAGCTAGTTTTTTGATTTATGATAGAGACGAGGGCTCAACAAGTTGCCCAGGCTGGCCTTGAAAACTTGAGCTCAGGCAATCCTCTCTTCTCGGCCTCCCAAAGTGCTGGGACTTCAGGCTTGAGTCACTGCACCCAGCCCTATACACTGATACTTTTTAAGGAAATAACTTATTAGGTTTATTATGCCAAAATTTAAGACAAATTTTCAACAGCTTACCGTTGAGCAGATGAGATCTCTGTTTAGATCTCAAAAAAACAGAAGATTAAGTTAACCAATAAACTATATTTCTATAGCATGAACACAGTAATATGAAAAATGTAGGAAAATTTCAATGAAATAATAGAAGTCCATCTAATAATCTAAAATGGAAGTTTTCAGTATAGTTTCACAGAATACATAGTGTTTGTTTTCATTTCTAGAAGAATAAATAACTAAAATGAAATAATAAGAGTATCAAAATATACTAGTAATCTAAGCAAATAAGGGATAATTTCATCCAAGAATTAATTAAATACCCAAAATGGTGTCTTTCACGTTACAATGAACTTTTTAAAAATAGAGATGCTTAATGAAGTGTCAACTTCACTGACTGAAACTTTCTACTTGACTGGCTGGTTTGTGCACACTAGGGTTCCTGTGCTTCTTGTGGACAATATGAAAGGAAGCAGGGAAGGGGAAAGGAAGAGAAGCAGAGGATGCTAAGCTTGTAGGGGTCCCCGACATCCATCTTTCCTTCCTGACAATAGCCCTTCTTTCTTCCTGAGATAGTTTGTGTCCCCAAGCTGTCGTCTAGCTGTCACAGCAGCATCTGACTCAGTTGAGCAGTTCCAGGTAAAGGAAAAGTGAAGCCTGTACAGGATGGTGAGGATAGGTCATCAATATCTCATCCTGTTTTTGACTTTTGAGGGGACAGGGACTCTGCAGGTTGAATGTGAGCTCATCTTAACTGTCTTGGAATTTTGAAATTTGGAGAAAAATGAATATCTTAGGGGTGATTTGGTACTACCCTAAACAATGTGGTTTCTGTAGAATGTTAGTTGCATAGACAATCAGTTCTTTTTTTATTTAAGAAATATTTGCCTGAGCCCGCGGGTTCAAGATCTGCCTGGCTAGCAAGACCTCATCTCTACAGTAAATCAAAAAATCAGCCGGGCATGGTAGCGCGTACCTGTAGTTCCGGCTACTCGGAAGGCTGAGGCGGAAGGATCGCCGGAGCCCAGCAGGTCGAGGCTGCGGTGGCCGGGAGCAGACACTGCACTCCAGTCTGGGCGACAGACTGAGACGCCAACTCAAAAAAAAAAGAAATATTTATTCTGAGGCGGAAGGGTCACCTGAGCCCAGCAGGTCTAGGCTGTGGTGGCCGTGAGCTGGCCACTGCACTCCAGCCTGGGCAACAGAGTGAGACTCTGACTCAAAAAATAATATTAATAATATTTATTGAGCTCCACTACGCATCAGGTACAGTTGTATAGTGCCACAGATATAGCAGAAAAAAAACAAAACAACTCTTCCTTAAGGATACTATAGTACCTTTTAGTAGGAGAAGACAATATAATAAATATGTAAATTATACCAAAAGAGGTGATCATTTCTATGGAATAATGTAAAGTTAGGAAAGGAGCCTGGGTTTTAATTTAAACAGAGTAATCAGGGAAGGCTTCATGCGAGAATGGAATATATGAACAAAAACTTGAGAGAGAGAAGGGAGGAGCAATCCACGTGGGTATCTCAGAAAAGAACCATCCAGGTGGAGGGGACAGAGCACACCAATCCTGAGGCAGAAACATGTCTGGGTGTTGTCAAGTTCCAGCAAGGAAGTTGGTTGGTTGGAGTGCAGTGACAAGGTGTGGGAAAGGTAGGAGAGGGGAGACATAAGAAACAGCTGGAGGAATCGAGGGAATATTTACTGAGATGGGGAGCACTTTTGGAGCATCATATTTGGACTTGTTTATTTTGGGATGCCTGTTAGATATCCAAGTGGAGGTGACATGTGAGCAGAAGGGAATGTATGCCCACATGTCAACTTGGTTATTGCTATAAATGTGAACATTATCAGCATATAGATGATATTTAAAAGCATGAGATTTTAAGGCATTTCAAGGCAGAAAAGGAGACAACCCAGACTGATCCCACAGCAGTACCACCATTAGTAGACCAGAGAGATGAGAAGGAACCACGTTTATCACTTATAGAACTTCAAATAGTAGAGAAGGCTCCAGAGGATAGATTTAGAAATCATGCATGGTTATTGCAAGGCACAGAATTTGAGCTTAATATACAAAAAAAAAAAATCTAACAACTAAAGCTGTCAGCAATAGAAGGGGCTGCCTCCCTGACCTGAGAAGTGTTCAGAGAGCTGATTGACTTCTCTCTCAGGATCCAGAGATATCAGCAAAGGGGGAGGAGGAAGAGTCCTGTTAATTTTTGTATAACCCAGAAGACATATAGTATATGAGGGAGGACCCCAAAAAAACCCAGAAGTGGATTCCCCTACTAGGTAAGTGTTCTAGGAACCCATGGGCTTCAATGTACCAGCTAGCATTGTTATAAGAGTGGGCTTCAGTGATTGTTTTTGTTGTTGATTCTTTCAACACATTTACCCACTTCATGATGGGTGATTTGCAAGTGCACCTGCCCACATCGTGTTGAGCATTCACCATTTTTTTTACCAAAAACCAGCATGATCCCCATGCCTCACACTTCCTATTCACCTGATCTCACTCTGAGGGACGTTTTTGTTTCCCTGATGAACAAAGGCCTGAAAGGTTTTGCCATCGTGGAAGAGGTGAAACAAAAGGTGGCAGAAACACTAAAAGGCATCAAAATCGATGAGTTCTAAAACTGTTTTGAGTAGTGGAAAGAGCTTCTTGATGGGTATATTGCATCAGAGAGTACTTTGAAGGTGACTGAAGTTTAAACATGCAAGAATAAATACACAATTTTTAATAAATAAATTCCAGGGTTTTTTTTTGGTCCCCCCTTGTATAGTATTCAGTGCTATCACCCCAAAAGCTGATAGCATATACATATATACATATGCTATATACTTAGACTAAGTTGAGGATTATGGAAACTACTTAAATCAAAGCTAACACAATAGATTTTGACTTGAGATGGCTGATAAAATTGAGTCTCAAAGATTGTCCCCAACATCCTCCCCTGATTTTTCACATCCTCTTTGAGTTTAGAGACTGTCTTTTAATGTAATGGTAATCCTTAACTTCTGGGTCTCCACACCATAAACCATTTTCAATGCCCACTTCTATATAACCAGAAGGCATTTACTTCAAAAACAGAACCAACTGTGCCGATAATTCACAGTCCTGTGAGGATTCAACTCTATTATTACATATGTGAGGGTGGAGTGATGGGAGGAAGAGAGGTCAAAAGGAAGAGGTGATTGATGGCAAGTGGGTAGAAGACTTGCTTAAAATGTCTTATTTTGGCCCTGAACACCCACAAAATGTTCCACTTTAGAATGCTATTACAGAAAGAATATGCATAAAATAAAGAGTTTCAAAAGAATTACTATTGATGGTCATCAGTGAGAAGGTTTATAGTTCCTTTAGAGAAAAACAGTTATTTGCCATACTTAACACGAGACAGCTTCATTATATTGCATCTCCATATACAGAAGAAATTCTTATATTATATTAATGTTAGGATCAGTTGGGTTTATTTCTTTTGCCGTGCCGCATCCCACAAAGATTGAAAGGCAGCTTTTCAACAGTTAATACTCCCTTGCTGTCTTTCATCACAACTTTAAATGATCAGGAGACTCAGTCTGATTCAGATTTGGAGAAAATAGCAATTATCTCAAGATGGGAGGGCTCAGTGGAATCATAATAAAAAATAAGTTGTGTTTATGTCTTTTTTTTTTCTTTTCTGAAAACACTAGGTGTTCTCAAATGTTTGACTTTCTCTTCAGAGTATTTTTTTTTAAGTAAAAGTAAGATGAGGAAAAAACTTTCTTTACCCATTTAAAAGATTTATACAAAAAGAAAATCACACAATTCTTGTAGCAAGGAAGACTTTATTTTAAGCTTAAATGAAAAACATGAAGCAGGAGTTGGATTGACTGATATTTGTAGTGTGAAAAATCAAAATCCCTGGAGAAAGGAAGGAATGAGTTTGAACATAAAGCATATCACTTATGTTTCAAAACATCTAAATTTTTTTTTTCGGCTCCATTCTCAAGTCACTGATAACTAAAGTGACAGAGACATCAAATACTTTCTCAGTCCTTCCCAACCTCTTTCACAGCGTGGCACTCATAGCATTGAGAATGTTTTGAGATCCTTCATAGTAAACTGACAAGGCTGTGCCTAGCCAGAGGCAACTCCCTGGAAGTCTCAAGTGTATTTCAGTCTGATCCTCACCCTTGTCATAGCACTTGGCCTACTGAACAGGAGTGTTTCTTTTCTTAGCTGTTGTCAAAGCAAAAACTGCACCAAGTTTTAAACAGGTTATGCTCCTTTCTTAGCAAATGTAGGTGACAGCCAAACAAAGGACTGCACTAGGTACTGAGGCTAAGAAAAGCACCCAGTGGGGAGTCTCCCTGGCTGTGGACACTGCTACCGCCCATAGGCAGCTGCCATAAGTGCATTCTTCTCTTCTGGGTTCCTTGGCCGAGTTGGGGATAGAGAAGGGGCAGAGAATTTCTAAACACTGCTCTTCTGCCTCCCATGGACACAGCCCCTCCGCCCACCTCATTCCACACTGCCCACCACCTCCTCCCAAGAGGCAAAGTTTAGAGAGAATCTAGATGCTGAGTAAATGATGCAGTGGATTTTAGTGGCTCTAGAAAACTGAATTCAAGACAAGCTTCCCACTGGGAAAATTTCCAGTGTGTTTCTCTCAGCTCTAGTAGGGAGAGAAGTTCTGGAAAGTCAGATTCAAACTTTAAGCTGAAAACAGATCCCCCCCGTATGTTTTGACTTGCTAAAGCAGAAGCAAAGGAGAGAATTTAAAAACAAACAAACAAAACCCCAGACCTACTGGGTCTGCACTTAGTCTCCACCTGCCTGAAAGGTGCTGCTCATCACACCTGAGCCCTGCTCCAGCCATGCTGGTTTCCATCAGCTCCTCGAGTGTCCCTTGCTCTTTCCTGCCACGAGGTCCTTGCATAGGTGTTCTCTCCACTCACAACTCTCTTCTTTCTCTTTCCTCTACTGCTGACCTCCCCCTCTTTGCCTAGTTCACTTCTCTAGATCCTTCACGTCCCAATACAAACATCGCTTGCTCCTGTCACCTTCCCTGACCTCTGTGACCAGGCCAAACCTGACTGAAGATATCCTCCCTCCAAGCACTTCCATTTACCTACTACTTTGCATTTATTCATTTGATGTTTTTGATTAGCCTCTACCTCCCCCCAATAACTGTAAGCTCCGTGATGGCAGGGACACGTTCTCTTTAACTCTCCATTATCCTCCCAGAACTCTGAACAGTACAGTGCTCATCCTATAGTTGGTGCTTAATAAATATTTGATGTCTTATTTAATGAGTGAGTGAATTAACCTGTTTTTATTCACCTTAGTCTCTCTCAGGATTTTTTTTTTTTCCAAAAGAGTTAACAATAGCTTGAAAAATCTTCTGATAAAGAACGCCATTCTGCTGGGCATGGTGGCTCATGCCTATAATTCCAGCATTTTGGGAGGTGGAGGCGAGAGGATTACCTGAGCCCAGGAGTTCGAGACTAGCCTGGGCAACTTAGTGAAACATCATCTCTACACTAAAGCAAAAAATACACTAAAGCTGGGCATGGTGGTGCATGCCTGTAGTTCCAGCTACTTGGCAGAAGCATCGCCTAAGTCCAGCAGGTTGAGGCTGCGGTGAACATGAGCATGCCACTGTACTCCAGCCTGGGCAACAGAATGAGACTCCAACTCAAAACAAAACAAAAAAACCAGAATGCCATTCTGTAGTTTTCCCTTATTAAGTAGAAAAGAATCATAAATCTTGTCTAGGGCACTGAAGAAATGAAAGAATGGTCAGTGACCTAACTCTTCCCATTATTTTTCTCCTAGGGCTTTAGGAAAAGAGGGCAAATCTAGCACCAATGGTCTCTATAAGTTAAGTTATAGGTCATATCTGATGCTTTATACTTTAAATTCATTTCCAGAACTGGATACAGTGATTTATTTGATAAAGTGGAATTCATTTCAATCTCTAGATGGACCCTCAATCTCTAAGTGTTTCGATGGTGTTATCTTATTTAAAAAAAAAAAAAAGCACTCTGTGGCCTAGATATATTAATGCATATATACTATATTATAAAGTTGAAAGTTTTTTGTAATTTTTATACTTAATTAAAATTGCTTTATAAAAGGCTAAATTCTGGTATCTTGGTATTCCTAAGACCCTTTATCAAAATTATTCTGTGTTGGAGATTGAAGTGTGGAATGTACTGGGAGTTCTGTAGCATTTAATGTTTAATGAGCAATAATGTGAATGATAAGATGATTTTGGAAAGTGACAGACAGCTTGGACTCACTTGGAATACAGCCAGAAAAATCAGTAAATGATTATTGACTAATTCAGAAAAGACAATTCTCAGTCTTTTAAAATACATTTTTTTAAAAACCTGTTTTATACCTTAAAATGATTTTCTTCTCCTTTTTTTTTTTGTTTGCTTGGTTTGATGATGAGGTGAGAACAGATATGAAGGACAATCAGAGGCACTTATTATGGCATCAAAAGGTAGACTGATTGATGTCTTTTCCTGAACTAAATTGAAAGTGGTAAACTATTTCTCACTCTAAGGAGATCAGAAATTAGTAAAATTACCTGCAAGGACATTTGATACCTAGGAGACAGGAAGCTCCAGAGTTCCAGAAACTGAACTTTATTCTAGAAAAGCTTTTGGCTCTTAGAAAAAGTTCAACTAGGTTGCAAGGGTGTGTTCTGCTGGTTCTGAACAAAGTCAAGCTCAGTTTAACTAGTTATTTAAAATATTTAAACGCTACTGAGAATGGTATCTAATTGTATCTAGGCATTTTGTTCACCCCATTTTGTATTATGTTTTAGAAATATATGTTATTTTCTTTTTTTTTTTTTTGGGGGGGGGTTGGAGTCTCACTCTGTTGCCCAGACTGGAGTGCAGTGACCGCTCCCGGCCACTGCAGCCTCGACCGCTGGGCTCCAGCAATCCTTCCACCTCAGCCTTCCAAGTAGCTGGAACTACAGGCGCGCGCTACCTGGCTAATTTTTTAATTTATTGTAGAGATGAGGTCTCACCAAGTTGCCCAGGCGGGTCTCGAACCCACGGGCTCAGGTAATCCACTCACCTCAGCCTCCCAAGGCGCATGTTTATAGGCTGAGCCACCGACTCCGGCTAGAAATATATGTTATTTTCAAAACAATTCCTTTTAAAAAGAAATTTACTATGGAAGGCAAAAATATTCTATATTCCTTTTGTCTCAGTTAACCTCATGTGGAACATTTAGCTTTTTACATGACAGGTTTACTCACATTGCAGCATATTGCCTTGCAAGAAAATAAATTGCCTCTGGAGAGTAAGATTGCACCCAGAGCCTTGAAGGGAGGTCAGGTAGATATTGCCATGTTGAGTATGAAACAAACCCAGGTGCCCTACAAAGTGAATGCAAAAAGCACTTTGTTCAAAAGTATTCACTTTCTTTGGGGCTCTTGTGTTGGGAGCTGTGAGCAATGGCCAGAGAAAACACTTGCCAGAATGTGTCTCAGGCCAGCAAAGGATGGGATGATTAATTTCACCAGAACCAGTAGGATGGGACCTGCAGGGTAGCCTACACAGTAGCCATACTCACAGAAGAAATGAGAAATGCAACAAGTTCTGCAGGTCAGAATATTTGTTCTTGACCTCTCTTCTTGCTTGAATGAGCCATAACTAATATTGCAGAGGGTAGCAGGTTAAAACTCAAAGTTAACTTGGAAGTCAGCTAGCTTAATTCACTTCAACTTTAGACGTAAAAAACCAAGACCCAGAAATGTAAAAACTGTCTAGTTCTGTATTTATATTTAAATCTCACTGTGGGGCTTGATATCACATCAGACCAGATAAGAATCACTGATGTGAAGACCTGAGTGAAAGGACTAATGCATGCTCAATATGCATGTTCAATATGCGTATATCTAGCCCACTGACTGGAATAGCTCCCAGAGACAAGAACAGGCAGTAGCAGTCCTCCTGTAATGGCAGTCTAATTTGAGTTCCCTTTGCCAGTGGGAGTTCACTGTTGGGGCTGCTGGGGCTCAGAGGCATCTTCTGAGGAGGTACAGATCGCCCCAGGAAATGAAAGCTAGCTTGACAGAGTGAGTGATGTTGGCACTGAGTATACGGTTTTCTTGTTTTTTAAATTAAATACTGAAAAATTTCCAGGAATAAATCACCTGAAGATAAGAAAAAGTTATTGGTTGCAGATACAACTTCTTAAACGGTGCATCTTTCCAAATTGCTATTTAGAGTGCTAGAATACATGCCCTTAGTACATCTCTTCATCTCCTATTGGAGGGACTTCACAAAGTTTGTTCTTACTGACATTTTAACTGAATTCATGTTGCTTTGATAGAGGCTTTTTTCAAACTGATTATGTTTTAATGCCTCAAATTATATCCTGTTCAAACATGTTAGAACAAGCTAGCATGAGTTTATTTTGGTGCAAAAAAATTGAAAAACTTAATTTTTATAAGACTCATTTTCTGTGAACTTTTTGAAGATGCTTCATATTTTATGTAACACAATTTCCATAGGGAAGAGAAAACCCTAAATGGAACAGGGCGAGAAGTAAGGGACAATATGGGAAGAATTCAATGGAATATCTACAGAATTCCTTCCTGTATCATAAATCGAGAGTCCCATGAGGACAGCCTCCTTCCAGAGCTCACCTTGATAGCTACCATTGAATATATTTCCAACCTGCATGAAAAAAGGAATCCAGTTCACTTACACTCTAGCCGCCATCCCAGAGGAGCAGTGTAGTGGCCTTGTCCTTAAAGCCTCTTTTAAGCAGTCCTTGGCATTCATCAAGCAACTCCTTCCTTGGGCACCTCCTGCACTTGTGTTTAAAATAGAAGACGACTATTCAGGGCTATAGGCCTGAGCCCTATTTCTCCATAGATGACAGACTCTCATTTCTCCTTTTCTTCTGTTGCTAGTTAGGCAAACAAACAACAGCCTTAATACTCAGGACAAATCACTGGATGCAATTGATCACCCATTTTCATAGATATAAGGTAATAAAAATATAAAATATATTGCTATTTTTCACTCCCAGGCCATTTCGTGGCTGCAAAGACATTCCCTTGTCACAGCAAAAGACAGGACTAATGTGAGCTGCCTCATTGTGCACAGGGAGGTCCCCTTTCTTAGTTCATGACCCCAAGATGACTGGGAACAGCTGCTTTCTGGAGACCTACATACAGCTCTCAATGCCAGGACATGTTCCAGGGACCCTTCTGGCTCCTGTTCCAAACTTCCAAAACTAGAGTCTTGCCAGCCCTCCCCACTCTCTGCCCTGGTCCCCACTGACACATCATCAGATACACACACTGACAGATGCCCCTTGTTCCAAGCATTTATACATCTTGTGATAGCATAATTATACCTTTTTCTCCCTTATTATGCTTAATTTCACTTCTTTATTTTCTATTACAAAGCTCCCTTTGAAGTAAGAAGTCTTTTGTAGCAGAGATAGAGCTCTAGCGACCTGATTTGAGCAGTATCATGAAGTCCCAATGTAAAATATCAAAGTTAATAGCATTATTTTTATGCATCCCGAACACAGATAAACTATAATCTCTTCCACTAAAATATACATGAGAATTTGTAGTTGAATGTGGTTTGGGGAGAGAAAATTGCTTATAAAAGTGTTCTAAAATTTTGTTCATAAATTTGTTTCTTTCCCATTTCTTGTTATTAAAATGAGAATGTTGAATTTAAGCTCCAATTTAACACAATTTTCACTCTTTCTGCAGCACCTGAAATTCTTAGAGGCTGTGCCTACGGACCTGAGGTGGACATGTGGTCTGTAGGAATAATCACCTACATCTTGTAAGTGAAGAAAAGCAATCTTTATGCAAATTGTTTGCCTCTCTGTGGCATTTTCTGGGTTCCTCCAGTCCTCATAAAAACTAAGATTACTGTTTGACTTTTTGTGATTTTTCTATTATATACTAAATGTAGTTAGTGATAGAATTTTCTGAAAATGAACTTTGCATTTTATTTTGTAATTTTCTTGGAACCAGAATTTTTGTCCAGGGCTTTTCTATATCTCATTTCACTATGTAATATACAGTAGATTTGGGGAACAATTCATTATTTGACAATAGAAAAATCAATGTGAAAACCCAAGTTCACCTATTAAACTTGCTCTTGTTTTAGTTATTTGCATCTCATCTAAAATAATTAGACTCTTAGTCCTTTTAAAGGGGAATGTTTATGTTTGTAAGCAATTCCAAACTGGTGTATCAGGAATATTTTAAGTGCATTTTGGATATCAATTTTGTTTCCTATGCTTGTTAGGTTTTTAAGGGCCTTGGCTTTAATAGTCTCCATATTTCTATGGGACAAAAAAGAAATAATCTAAATATTTCACTCTATGTTATCCCCAACTTCATTCCTGAGCTTCTGTCCAATAAGAAATAAGAAGTTTCTGGAAATTTGCCAGAGACATAATGGAATCACAAGTGATTTAAATAAAAGTGTCTGAAAAGAAAGATTGCTGCAGAACAACTATAAAACAAGATATCAATGAGTTCAAGAGTTTAATTCAAAACAAGCAGATATGGTGGCATTATGGTGGCAGAGTGAGTTGTTGGAACCCATATACTCAAATCTATAAAGAGACGAAGGGCTCAAAAGAAGGTATATTGGTCTGTTTGGAGTTCCATAATAAAATATATAGACTGGGTGGCTTGAACAACAGAAATTTTTCTCACAGCTCTAGAGGCTGTTTGAGAAATTTGAGGTCAGGGCGCCAGCATGATTGAATTTTGATTAGGGGCCTTCTTCCTTGCTTGCAGATGGCCACCTTTTCACTGTGTCCTCATATAGTGGAGAGAGAGAGCAAGCTCTGTGGTGTCTCTTCTTAGGAGACTAATTCCTAGGATGAAGGCCCCACCCTCACGACCTCATCTAAAGCTGATTGCCTCCCAAAGGCTCCATCTCCAAATACTATCAATTGAAGGTTAGGGCTGCAACATATGAATTTGGGAATGAGGGGGACACAATTCAATATACAGAAGAAAGAGTTGATTTGAGGTTTAAAAATATATATATGTTTTTAACAAATATAAGTTCAGGCCATATGGGCTAGGAATGGGGCAATTGGAGTAGGACCCCTAAACAAGTTAGCAAACTCTAAGTTCACTTGGAGTGTGTGTGCATGTGTGTGTGTGTGTGTGTGTTTATAGCCAAGACAAAAAAGTTTAACAAACAACCCATAAAATAGCCATCTGCTAATATGTAATGTCAAAAGATATTTTCAGTGTTCAATTTTCAGTGTTTCTAAAATGTATTAAAGCTTTGGAAAAATATGGAGAGGTGGAGAACCATTATTTTTTCTTTTGAAAATACAAACTGTTAGCTAATATGTGTCTGCCACATGAAATGCTTGATTCACTAAAATGAATCTGGACACATCATAGAATTTTTTTCTTCTTGTGTTTGAGATCACCTTTATACTAGAGAAAGAATATGTCTCCTAAATTATGTAGTTAATGCATGCAAAGAAGGATTCAGGTTAGCCTTAAAATGTAAAAACATCCAATTGCAATTTTGTGTTGAAATATACTGTGGAAGTTGAAGTATTAACAATATTTTTTTTAAAACTTAAAGATAGAAATAGGAAATTAAGTTGCATTTGCCCAGAAAAATTAGAATATGGAGTAAGTAAAACTTTATAATATGGCCATTGACTTGGTAAAATGAAGGAAAAAATTATAATCATTTGAGAAATATGTTATTATAATCCTGAAGATAATTATATAAACTACTTTTAAATTTATTTTACCCTTATATAGTTAGGGTAATTAATCGGTAGGTGTCAGATGAGAATAATAATAATCCCCAAAATGAAAAGCACCGTGCTACTTACAACTAATATCTTTTAGTTCTAGACTAGTGTCTGTCAGCACCTAAACTTGAGGACTGTTTACTTAATCTGTAGTTAGTTAATAATTAGTGAAGTCTACCTGGCAAGATTCACTGGCACATTTTCTCTAGTGGATTGTACCATCAGACCTATGTATCTCTTTTATTGTACTGGTTTAACTTTGGCGTGTACTCAATGGCCTACTAGTCATCTGAGAATATGACCTCTACATACCTGACTCATTGCACTAGAATGGCTTGGAGTCAGAAGGGAGCAGAGTGCACAAGTAACCCAAAGTCATTGACATGATTACAATAAAAGAAAAGGCATTTGAGCACTGTAACTTCTGAATTTTCATTTTTGTTGCTAGATTTTTCAGAAGGGGAAACATAAACTGAGTCTGGAAAGTTGTCTTATTTCTCCGTGACTTACCAATGACAGGCCATAGTTTTCTAGTGTTGTAGAGGGCAGGGCAGGGCCAGGCAAGGCCAGACTCTCCCTGTCAAGGCATGGACATGTGCTTCTGTCTCTCCTTAAGCTTTCCTTCCACAGGTAGGTCTGGAGCAGGTCCTCTGTGCAGACTGCTCAGTAGAGAAAGGTAGAATGCACTGGTCTAGTCTTCAGTATTGTCAAGCTTTGCCTTTTCCTTGCTAGCTCCAGAGTATTTGGAAGAGACAAAGAGTCTCCCAGTGCAGCCTTCTGTGAGTAAAGGGCTTAAGAAATTCCTTCTTCCTAAAAAAAAAAAAAAAACCAACCATCCTATTAGGATGCACTTGAATTTTTCATGCTCTGCAGCAAACTGGCCGGCTTGACGGCAGAACTTGGGAAGATATAACGTATTCATTCTTTCCCCCACCACCACTCTTGTCAAAGGCAACACATGCCATGGTGGAGCTCTTATTTACTTTTTATTTTTCCAGTTTATTTTTTTGTCCGTAGTGATTTTAGTACCTCCACTCATCTATAAAAGTGGCAGCTTGGTGGTCTCAAACAACTCACTCTTCCTCTCTTTCTTTCGGATGCCCAAGGTGGTTTTCTGTTCCTTTTCTCCCATTTTTGCCATTTATTTTTAAGCTAACTTTGTGGTAGAAAATGAAGGTGAGCATAGTAGAATGTCTTTAAGATACTCAGAAATGAGGGTCACTTACAGATTGAGGTGACTCCAGGCTGCTCCTCTCTGTTGGCTGCATCTGGTCACTGAATTAATACATTTTTGAAGGCCATTCCCTGGCAATCATCTTAGCTCCCATCTTTATTCACTCTGAAATCTAAGCAGGAATGAGATTGAAATGTCTTATTGCCTTACTCATTTCTATGAAGAATTTTATAGAATAGGACAGGGGAAAAATGAAGAAAAAATCTTTACTTTTTAATCTCTTTATTCTCAAAATCCTAATTCTTTCATTGGAATTCTAATCCATTTCTGTCTGCCTGTCTGTCTATCTTCTTAATTCCTATGAATAAAAAATTCATGGAAGGTCTTGGTTTACTGTCTATAATAATATTATTATTATTGTCCTTTGTGTCACAATAATAATTATTATCATTATAGCTTTTTGTAGAAATTCTAACTTGATTATATCGGTTCCTTCTGCCCGAAGATTTGATTGTGTGTTTTACTATCAACAGTGACTTGTAACAAGAGAGTTACATGCTTGTGCTGAGTAGACTTGCTTCCATAGCAGAAAACTGTGGGAAAAGGACAGACTTGAGTTTCTGCAGAAATTTGATGAAATATACTTGAACTTCTAAAGACATTGTATTCTCTATATTTTTGTCCCTCTAGACTTTGTGGATTTGAACCATTCTATGATGAACGAGGTGATCAGTTCATGTTCAGGAGAATTCTGAATTGTGAATATTACTTTATCTCCCCCTGGTGGGATGAAGTATCTCTAAATGCCAAGGACTTGGTAAGTGCAACAAGCAAAATGAAATAAGTGGATTTTTAACTAATTAACGAGCAGGGTTATTTTTTAAAAATTGTCCCTAATAATACCATATTTCCTCTCAATTTTAAAGTATTTTAAATAAAATAATGCACATTAATGGATTTTCCTAATAGATAGTTTTAAAAAGGTATGTTTTGACTCATCTCAGGCTGAATTATTACAAGTTACAATTACTGCAGTTTTAATTAAGGAACTTTGACTACCTGATCAATATAGAGCTTTGCTTATGAAGAAAGCTGTGCTAGGTGAATCCAAACATAATTTACATAGAAAAATTTAACATGGATTGCTTTTACCTAGATTTAAATATTCTTAAAATAAAACAAAGTTGTTTCCTAAAATTTCATTCAAACTTATAAAATATCTTCATAGTAACATAGGTCCCAATATGCAGCATCGGCATTATAAAAATGGTCCACTGTATGAGTATTGCATTGTGTTTGTTTTATGTTGCTTCTCACTTAAGCTAATATTGAAGTTTGCTTGCGCTGAGGAAACACTTACCCTCTATGGAGGTGGTTCACCTCTTCTAAAATTAAGAGAGTGATAACGTGGGATTGAAACAATTACCATCAATCCTCTAGAGAAAATCGACACAGAAGTAATCAAGAGCCGACTTTTGAGTCAAGAATTTTAGATTTACAAAGTGCGTTAGGAGTCACCCAGCCCTTCTCTTATTTTAAAGATGAGCGTTTGAAAAACCAGGGAGGTTAGTGAATTGCCAGAGGTCACACAGCTTCCAGGCAGAAGGACGTTATTAAGACTGATGCAGGCTTCCAGACCTCCCTTTACAGTGCTCTTTTCCATTCAAGGGTTTATTTCATACTCTCCGTGTTTTTTCATGGATCCTTCCAGGCCCATGACTTTTCCAGTGTGACTGGGAGGAGATGGCCAGCGTATGTGATGTGTAGATGTTATCCCACTCCTCCCTCAAGTTAGACCCTGCACTCCTAACATCTCTTGTATCACCTACTTCTTTCCTCCTCCATCACCTCTATCTCAATCCAAGCCACTGTTCTCTCCCACCTGGACCACTGCCACAACCTCCTACTGGGTTACCCTGTCTCTTCTCTTGCCCTTCACAAATATACTGTCTACACAGGATCCATGTTATAAGTCGATCACATCATGTCACTCTCCTGTTTTAAGGATCTTAGTTTAAAAATCCAAAACTCATAACAAGATCTACATAACACTTCTTCGTCTGGAATCTGCCATCCTCTCCCACATTATCACTCATTTCATATCACTCTTTCTTGATCACTCTTCAACCTAGTGCTCCAGACTTCCATTTCCTTCTCAGTGTAGCTCAGGATATTGGCCACTGCTCTTTTCTGTACTTTATAATATTCTCTTCTTTCTCCTTGCCTTCTTCTTCTCTATTAAACACACACACACACAAACACCCCCACACACACACACGCAAACCTCCCCCCACGCACACACGCACACAAACACCCCCCCCCGACACACACACACACACACATACTCCCTTATTGCCTGGGTAACTGTCGTCCTCAAGCCCTAGCTGCCACTAGACATCCCTTGGAAAGCATGGTCTACCTTCCCCTTCAGTTCCTCCTTTCCTTAGTTGATTCTTTCTGCTGCATGCTTCCTTTGCCCTTAGACTCCCCCTTTCATGATAGTCATCACTTACCATTACATGTTCAATTCCCTAATTAGATAATAAGCTCTGGAAGAGGAAGAAGCATGTATGCTCAGATCTTAGTACCATATAGGACATATAGTGCTCAATAAACATTTCTTGAATAAATCGATGAGTCGAAATAAATCGTGGAGTTTTAGAGTCGGACACACCTGGATTCGAGTACCCCCTTTGTCATCGCCTAAAAATGTGACCTTGATCTTGCTATTTATGTTTTAGTTTTCTCATCTAGAATGATAATTGTACCTATCTTTAGGTTTTTATGAGAATCAAGGAATACAATGCATGTGAAGTAACTGGCACCAACTAATTTAATAATAATCTTATTTAGCCCTCCTTCCATTTCGTTTAACCCCTAATAAACACTAAATGGATAAGAGGGTGAGTTTCATATTCCTTCATCCAGCTAGATCTTGTGTTGGTTCATAGCTGTATAAAACTTTAGGGCTAGAGTTCTCCTTGAGCTCCATAAATATGTACTTACGGGCAAAACCAACATCTGTTGTGCCACCAGCAGAGGTTACAGTGTGGACAAGTGGGAGAGTTGGTTTTTAAGGGGTGCCGGTCATAGGATAATGCTGAAGCTTTGAGTGTGAATCCTGAGAAAGTCATTGGATCTATTTGATCTTCAGCAAGTTTCTTAACAATTCAGTGCATCAGTTTCTTCAAATGTAATGATGAACATTATGTAGGTAAATTTTTGGCACATATTGACTGTCAATAAATTCTTTGCATTTTTATAAGGTAGATGGTAATAATGAGGAAGAGGAAAAGAATCATTGACACATAAGAGGAAAATATTTAATTGTTAAGGATGTTGCAAAGATTAGGTCTCATTTAATAAAATTATTAGTACACATGTTCAACAGGTGATAGCTATGACTACTGCCAGATTTTTATCTACTACCATGCATTCTTTCTCTCTCTCTCTCTCTCTCTGACTCGGGGTCTTACTCCGTCGCCCAGACTGGAGTGCGGTGGCACAATCATGGCTTCCTAGGCTCAAGCAGTCCTGTCTTGGCCTCCTAAAGTTCTGGGGTTACAGACATGAGCCACTGCACCCAGCTTGCATTCTACCTCTTAACCTTTCTTTCACCGTCTCTCAGATTTTAAGCCTAAACAACTTCCTGTTTCTGCCTCTCTAGCCCAAACGCACATTCTTTTGCAAGCATTACAGAAAGAAAAGGAAGAACCAGACAATATGTGGTCCTCATTTTGACTTGCTGTCTGATTTTGTTAGCCTGTGTTCACTTCTTCTTAGGATATTAGAGTTAGAAAAGATCTTAGACCTAAAATCACCCAAAGCTTTCACTTTACACATGAGCAGGTCAAAGTCCAGAGAGACTGACCACCCTGGAGGGATCATGGTATAGTGGCCACATGAGGAGCTCTGAGATAACACAGACCTCAGTTTGAATACAGGCTTTACCAATTACAAACTGTCTGATCTTAGGCAAGTTGTTAAGTCTTTCTGAGCTTCCTTCCATCCTTCATTTATGAACTGGTGCTAATATTTCCAAATGATAAGGCTATTAAAATAATTACATAAGTTTTTAAACATGTTTATATGCATTTAAGAATGCATTTGCAAAGAGATTAAGGTGGAAATGAGATCCCGTAAGGAAAGAGACTGGGGGTGTGTTCATCAGCACTCAATTCATATGTATGTTTATGTCTAGGGTCACAAGAGTAGAGGTATAACCAGGACTTGAACACATTTCATGATTTCCAGTAGTCTCTACCTCATACCAAGTCACCCCTGCTGAGCCCAGGGCTGGGGATTATTCCATTTGCTGACCCTCTTCTCAATTTGCGATCTGCTCATCCTCACAAGCTAGAGTAAATCTCCCAGAACAAGCTGCCCTCCGTTGGATTCAGTTTTAAGGAATCATGCCCTCAAGCCACTGACTTCTTCACTTAGATTCTAAAATGGTTTCTTAGCACCGGGCTTGTTGTTTGAAGGGATTAGAAAGAAAAAAACTATATGTCCAAAGATAGACTCATAAGAAGTATTCCAACAAGCTTCTGCAAAGACAAAGAAGTCATCAAGAGAGCAGGGAGACAGCCCACAGACTGGGAAAAAATATTTGCCAACTCCATGTCTGACAAAGGCCTAGCATCAAGGATCTACAAGGAACTCAAATGTGCTGAAAAGAAAAAAACAAACAGCCACATTACAAAGTGAGCAAAAGATATGAATAGATACTTCTCAAAAGAAGACATTTGAGCAGCCAACAGATACATGAAAAAATGTTCAGCCTCACCAACTGAACATTTTGCATCAAGGAGATACAAATTAAAACTACACTGACATACCCCCTAACTCCAGTCAGAATGGCCATCATCAATAACAAAAAATAACAGATGCTGGAGAGGATGTGGCGAAAGGGAACACTTCTATACTGTTGGTGGGAATGTAAACTAGCACAGCCTCTGTGGAAATCAGTGTGGTGATTCCTAAAAGTTCTAAAAATTGACCTTCCATATGACCCTGCAATCCCCCTACTGGGAATATACCCAGAAGAACTCAAACCACTCTATAAAAAAGATACCTGCACATGTATATTTATCACATCATTGTTCACATTAGCAACAACATGGAACCAACCGTGCTGCCCATCAAAGAGGACTGGATAAAAAAATGTGATACATATACACAGTGGAATATTACGCAACCATAAAGAAGAACAAAATCATGAACTTCGCAGCAACCTGGAATTAGAATTTATAATACTGAGTGATCTCTCACAGAAACAAAGAGCTGAGTATCATGTGTTCTCACTCATAAGTAGACCTTGAACAACTACCATAATACTATAAAGAAAGGATTGACAGTAGCAGGGTACTGCGGAGGATGGGGAGGGTGGGGAGGTGGGATTGACAGTAGTTGATATCCGCCTAGGGAAGGGGAGGCACACCTCATCAACAAGGGTACCTGCACAATGAATATCTGTATACCTAACCCTGAATTGCACCCCACAATTTTAAAATAAAAATTAAAAGAGGAAAAAAAAAAAAGAAAAGAAAACCTGAAAAAAAAAAATTCCAAAAGGGCTGGGATACTAGCCCTTTTGTTTGCCACTTAATCCCATGGAAAGAATGAGGATGCAGTAATGATTCCATTAGCATAGAGATGTAGTTGAAGTTCTGAATTCTAGGTGATATCATAGTTCAGCCTAGAATCATTTTGCTGGTTCCACCCTCAAAGAATTTTCTAGTCCACAGATAAGCGAGGACCTGTTTCTTTGACTGATGCTGGAAAGCAGCCTGCCAGTTTGGGGTCTCAGGTGGTTCAAAACTCTTTTCGTCTCATACTCTCTCAGCTACTGCTACCTGAAGCGAGTCCTATCCACAGTGATTCCTGAGAACTTAAACCATTTTTTTCTGTTTGTTTTAAATGTATATGTATTTGTACTATTAGGGAAATAGTACAAGACTTAGAAAGTTTGAAAACCGAGGGCAAGTACAGGTCACCATAAAAATATTCCTACGTTTTATGATTCTTTATCATTTCAGGTCAGAAAATTAATTGTTTTGGATCCAAAGAAAAGGCTGACTACCTTTCAAGCTCTCCAGCACCCGTGGGTCACGGGTAAAGCAGCCAATTTTATACACATGGACACTGCTCAAAAGAAACTCCAAGAATTCAATGCTCGGCGCAAACTTAAGGTAAAATAACATGTTTTGTTTTGCTTTTTAAATTATCTTTTATCTTGACTTTTCAGTGATGGTTCTACCATTCTTCATCCAGTACTATTATTTATTTCTTATGGCACCAGGGAAATCCCACTTTGAAATTGCACCAATACTGACACAAAGCTTCTTAAAATTTTTGTTATCCTCTTACAAGAAATTTGCTATTAATAAAGAAAACATGTTATAAGTTGAGATTTACTCACCAAATATATTACTGCTACTTCTCATCTAATTAAACTGAACTGCTTGAACATTGTTGTTCAGGAGTGACTGATATCTATTAAAAAAGGTGTTTTCTTTCTGAATATGTGAAAATTGGGAAATAATTTGTAAAACTGCATTTAGTCATATAGATAATAACTATACTTGTCAAAAATTTAAATTATATAGAAAATTACTCACCAAAATATATCTGTTTTTATATAATGCATACAGAATAAAGATTAAGTGCTTTTCTATTACATAAGAGTGTTTAGGAATAGCTATATAAGCAGGGGATCTCAGAGAACAGCTGGAGGTCAAAAATAGAGTCCTATCAGCCATTGCTCACAGGCTGATACAGACTAAATAAATCCAAAGGGTTCTATAGTCGAATTAATTTTAAATACCCTAAATTAAATGTCGTTGACCTAACCTAGCATTTCTCAAGCTAGTTTGACCATGGAACTCTTTTATTCTCATAATAACATCCATGTAGTAATAACTACTAACATCCACGAAACTAGTATTCCATAAAACAAATACTTTGAGAAACATAGTCTAAAATTTTTGAAAACTGATTATCCATGGATGAACACATCTACTCAGGCTGTAAATTGTCCAGATGATTAAATACATTAATTTGGAATTAAAGAGGTTTTACTGTCCTCTCCCCAAACAAATTTTTATTCAGCAAACAATCTAGGAATAATACACTTTGAAGGACTGAACACTATTCTATAAAACAGACTCCTTAAAAGCAGTGTTGGGGTTGAGTTCTGGTTTGGGATTTTAAGTAGAGGTAACACTTGACACCCTTCTGTTTCCAATCAGGCAGCAGTGAAGGCTGTGGTGGCCTCTTCCCGGCTGGGAAGTGCCAGCAGCAGCCATGGCAGCATCCAGGAGAGCCACAAGGCGAGCCAAGATCCATCTCCAATCCAAGATGGCAACGAGGACATCAGTGCCCTTCCAGAAGGAGAGAAAATTCAAGGAGATGGGGCCCAAGCAGCAGTTAAGGGGGCAGAGGCTGAGCTGATGAACATACAGGCCTTAGAGGAAGCTAAAGATGCAGATATAAATGCTGAGGAGGGCCCTAAAATGGTGCCCAAGGCACTGGAGGATGGGATAAAGGTGGTCAACCAGGAAATAGAGGAGGGCCTAGGAGAGGAGAAGCTGAAGACTGTGGAGGAAGCGGCAGCACCCAGCGAAGGGCAAGGAAACCCTGCTGTGGGATTTGGAGTTCCACAGCAAGATGTGATCCTGCCAGAGTACTAAGTTGGCTTCTTTCAGATCTGGAAGCCAAATCTCTGCATTTTATGTACTTGGTCCTTCAGCAAGAAAGGTGTGGAAGCATGATATGCACTATAGTGATTCTCTTTTTGAGGTGCAAAAAAAAACAAAAAATACATATATACCAGTTGGTAATCCTAACTTTCAATGCATGTGACTGCTTTATGAAAATAATAGTGTCTTCTATGGCATGTAATGGATACCTAATACCGATGAGTTTAAATTTGAAATTGCAAGTAAACACAACATTACACTTAAAAGTGTACATTTTCAGTAACCAGTGGTACATATTTGAAGTGAATTGTAGCAAATTGTTTTTGCTTTGAAAACTTAGCCATTTTACATCTTTTGGATTTCTTCACAAGACAGCAATTCCTTTGCACTACTACTTAGCTAATACTAGGTAGTGCTACAGGACATAGTCCCATGACTTTTACAACATTTTACCTATTATCATTAATGTGTTCAAACTGTTTACAAGGAAATGGTTGTAGGGGATAGTATGTGCAAAACAAAAATCTACTTGCAATGTTAAAAAATTGAAACAGACTTTTAAAGGCCATGAACTCCTTTGCCCCTAAAGCTTTTGTGGAGTATGCCTTTTGAGTCATATTTATATATACTATATTAATAATAACTGAAATTTCCTATCTTAAAATTTGTCATTTTATAATCCTGGGGAAAGTATTTTAAAAACTCATGCTGAGTTTCACCTGCTAAGTGAAATGTATGCTGAGTTTCAATCTTTCACCTGCTCTCCAATAAGATGACCTTCTAATGGACGAAACTTAGGGGTAGTAAAGAAACTGGGAAGAAAAAGAGGAAAGACTGGTCTTACACTGGCAAAGATAAGATTAATTGTTTTTCATTTTACGGACAAAATTATCTTCATTCATGAATTTATACAACCTTGCAGATGAAACATTTTAATGGATAAACTCTATAATTACCACGTTTCAAATATTTAGAAAAATCTATTCTACAAGGTAGTGCCAACATGTCTAAATAGTGTAGGAATAATATTCCATTGTAAAATCATTCATTGTTGACTTTTACTAGAGTAAGGAAACAGTATTGTTTACAGAAACTCTTTTTTCTTCCAATTGATGGTTATCTAGATATACCGCTTATGAACTGTAGCTATTTTTGAAAGCTAGTTTATCTTTTTCTCATACTAGGAATGGGAGTGCCCACAATGTAGGCACTTAATTGCCTACATTTTTACAATGTAGTTTTGAGAATGTCCATATTAAGAAATTTAGCACAATGCAACATATTTACCTTAAGCAACACACAAAAACAAAAATCAAAAAAACACATTTCAAATCAGCCTCAAAAAGCTCGAAGATTAGATTTTATATTTTATGATTTTTCCAAGAATACGATTTTTTTTACTTTCCTGGGAACACTTTTCCCTTACAGAAATCACACTAAGTCCAAGCATCTCAAATTTATTTAGTTTGAGTTGAAATGAACATTTTATCAAATTAATTATGCATCACATTTTTATGGGTTTCCTTAATTTCTAAAAAGAATTTTGAAAAAGAATTATTTTAAGAGACCAAAATAAAGATGATAAAAGTGCCACACATAAAAATCCTCATTAAAAAAGGAGAGATCTTAAATTATTTCAGCTTTTCCTCAAAAATATTATATTGGAAAATGAAATTGAATCTCTGGTTTCTGGGCGCTATTGAACCTCAGCAGATATTCTGCTTTCCAAGCACAAATTTCCCTTGATTACTGTTCTCATGAGAAGAGAACAAGATAGGACTTCTTAGCTTTCAGGGTTCAGGGATCTTACTGGTCAGTGATGTGGAGGCCCTGAGGAGCACATCATCTGGGTTCAAAGGATTATTTTTTGTTTTGTTTTATTTTTACTATCTAGTAGAGAGCCCTTATCCTTGTCTTCCTTCTTTTCTTTCTTCTTTCTGTACATTGTTTTCTCTCAGAATTCCCATTTTGGCTGTTACAAAGGGCTCACTATTTTTAACCTTTAAGAATGCCTTCATTAAGCATTAAGATTTCCATTTAAGAGGATCAATCTCCCCATGTACTTGACAGATAAATATGGTAAGTGTCCCATATATAGGATCAATGAAAAAGAGAGGGAAACGGGTCTTATTAGAAATGGCATCTAGGTAGAAGATCAGAACACATCATTCCTCCAGGCCCACCCCCATATTGTTCCCAGGGTAATTGTTCATCTTTCCAACACTAGAGCTGACTGCCTTGATTGGCCCTGTAGACTATACAAATGGCATTGTAAATGCCAGAGCCAATGTGTGTTTTAGAATTTACCCATTTAAATGAGTGTACTTGCCCGCTTGTTGGTGAGTACTTGAAAGTTGAGGATAATTCTTTCTTAACCTATAAACTGTTTTCTCTAAAAATCAACAAGGGTTTTAAATTTTTACTTGTCTGTTTAAGATTAAGTTCTGATAATGCCTACAAAATGACTAATTTAGCTATTTTAGTGAGAAACAAGTCATACTTTCACAAGAATTGGTTATTTCAGTCAAATTATTCATAGATTTCATATAAATACGTTCTAAGTTAGGGTAATTATGTTAAAATGTTTTAAAGAGCAACCAATGTTGATATTGCTTGTTTAAAATAGAGATATATTATCTATCTCAAAGATTGCTAAGCTAAACAGAGGTAGATTTAATTTGACTTCATAACACTACTCCTAATTGACAACATAGATCTCCAGTGAAAGTATCAAAGAAACTTCAGCAAAGAACAATCAATTCCTTTTGCATTTTAGAACTGACAACTATCACCTTGCATTATTGGTTTTTATTTTGAGATAAGTTCAGAAATATAGGATAAACTAATTTTTTTTTTTTTTTACCATGAAGGACAATCTTGAATTTCTCCCATTTAAAAAGTATAATTGGAACCCCAGCAGTTTTTCTCAAACTGTAAGAGCTCATTTGTCCCAAGGGCACATAAATAAGGCCATATTTAGAACAGTATGGTTGTAGAAGGTATTATTCAGAACAAGTGCTGTCTAATATAAATATAATGAAAGTCATATATGTAATTTCAAATTTTCTATTAGCCACATTTTAAAAAGTAAAAGAAAATGAACTTAATTATAGTATTTTTAATTCAATACATCCAAATTATTGTGTCAATAAATAGTGAATATTACAGATTAGTAAGATATTTTGAAATATTTATTTTTATACTAAGTTTTCAAAATTAATAGCATATGTTACATCTTTGGTACATCAAGTGTTCAATATCCACATTTGGCTAGTGGCTACCATACTAGCACTGGTCTAGAGTACCTTTTATTTTCAGCAAAGCAACACTTGAATTTCTAATGTTTAGATTTGAACTGCCTCTGTTTTTACATTGATGAGTTGGTGGGAGGCCAAAAAGAAAATGTTTCAGAAATATTACAGACTGAATAAAAAGCTTATTGGCCACTCCCGCCCATTAATTGTTTCCGAGAAGTGTTTCCCAGCATGACTTTAAAGAGCAACACTTTTGTGGGCATTGCCAAATTATCCACTGGCCATAGTTCCTCTGATTCCTCTTTGGGCCCTGGAATCTTGACCACAGCCTGGTGTCTCCTGAGTGCTGCCATGAAGCCAATAGTATTCTTGCTTACCAAAATCTACTGTTGACCAGCCATGTGTCTCCATTTAGGAAGGATTGCACATTGTAGGCCCGGGCTAAGATGGACACCATCCTTGTGTCACAGGCAATATGGCTTTCTAAAAACCTACTGAACCATACCAAATTGGCATGATGAAGATTATATTATAATGGTGATATCATGCCAGTTACCCCCAAAATGGGAATATGGCAATTAGCTGGCATTTTTAAAATTTCCTTCGAAGGGTTTACTCAACACTGCCATTACACGTGGATTCAAAAAAGGACTTTTGAAAATTTTTACATTCTGATTTTAGGATAGTCCTTAAGGTTCTATAGTCACTTTTAGTGGCAGATTTAAAAAGAAAGGAACAACTTACCTTTCACTGTGACCTCAATTTCATGGTATTTTAAACATAGTATTTTGTAATTTAGAATGTTTAGTAATCCCTGGGTCTAGTTTCACGTGCAGGGTGGGTTGCATGGTAGGTTGCCTACAGGCTGAAGATTCGGAGAGAGATATTGTGTTTCGTAAATCAGTTTCTATTGCACACAAGCAGCTGGTTGCATTTCAAATTGAAAAAGAAAAGTAAATGCCAGAAAAAGCAAAGGATACAATTAGTAAATCATTTATTCTGTTTTGGGATTGTTCTTGTGAAGCAAATTTTTTTTTAAAAAAAGGTCAACAAAGTGAATCAGCAGTAGATGTTTCTTGATGAACGTTGACTCAATATATAATTGACAAATACATAGAGCAGAGCCAATTACATAATTACAATGCCATTATGTAATTTATTTGTCGTTGCAGAACATTCAGTCTGGTTATCTAAGTCTACTTTAGATGATGCAAAATTTCCAGACATTTGACTGCATAAAAGATGTGTAATATTATTGTAACTACTGCCAATTAGGTCATATTCTAATTTTCTTAATGTTCATCTCTGATATGTTCCTGATCAGGGTCATTGCTAACATTTGAACATTTTACTGCTTAAACCAATTAGCAAACAGTTAGACTCTGTGTGTGTCTGCAGTGTTTTTTAAACATTTATGTACATGTAATTTGGTATTATATATAATATTCATAACCACATGATAAGCAGAAATGTACCCAATAATTTTCTATAAAATTTTTTCAAAGCCCATTTATTTCCATGACATACTCAGGATAAGTTTCTGGCACTTTGGCAAATAGAAAAAAAAGGAATAATAAAGACAGAGAGAAAGACCACTGGAGAGATATCAGCTACCCACCCATGGTAACCAAGTGTGGCATTTCTTCTTTTTATATTTTGATCTATGAAGAGCAAATTTTTGTCATTTTTACTCCTTGTGGATATTACCTGAGATCAGATAATATAATTTCAGCTCATAAAGCCCAACCATTTCTATACATACCTTGGAAAGCAATAACAAACTTGGTTAATTTATATTTGGTTGTTTAAAATTCCAATTTTCATAAATGCTCTGTGATGTACTCAAGACGATTTGATTGTGTGATTTTTAACTTCCTTCAAGACTCAGTCTGTTCCCTGTCATGTGGCTCAGAGATCTACGCAGGGCAAGATAGAAGCCTTGCCATGAAAGTGAACCCTCTTACTCCTTCAAAGGAATCAGACATTGCTTTAGAGAAGACTCCAGGCATCTGTCCTGGTTGAGCTCAAATGAGCCAAGTAGGAAGAAACGTTTTTCCATCCTCCAGGTGAAAGTTATACAATATACTGATATATTGTCGTTGTTCAGTCATGGAAAAATGAGAGTCTACCAATTGTTTGCTCTTTCCCTGTCTTAGTTTGCTGCCCTTGTCCCAAATCAATGTTTTGGTTCATCTCTGTGGCTATTAGGCTAATCTTCTAGGACTGAGAAGTCCTCTAACACACTGGCAGAAGCACCCCAGACTGTAGAAATGTGGGTTCCTTGATGACCCTGAATTTAGTTTCAAACTCTAAACAACAATGCTAAGGCTGCAAAATCATACTGTTCTTTTAAATAGTGTTTTCAGCTCATTTTGAAGATTGACCTGGAAAACCCATCGATGTAGAATATTTATGTTCATTTAATGTTTGCTGTGGTTCATTGCATCAAAAATGACAGAAATTAATTTTCAGATTAATCTTTACCTTCCATTTAAAAGGTTATTTTGGGCTACTCAAATACAATCGATTTTACATTAGAATTTCCAAAAGTTGTTGTTTTCCCTAAGTTCTCTCCCAACTCAAATCATCAGTTTGTAAATGATAAAAATGTAATAGGCTTGTCCTTTCTTTGTTCTTTTCTGTAGAGCAGTTCATCTGTTTTGTAAAGGATATAATTATGTCTATAAGTTGAGAACTATCATCTCTTACTGCCTCCTTTTAACATGATCTACTTTATATGTCTACAAGCCAATTTATATATAGTAGCATAGAGTACAAATTGAATATTATAATTTATGGTGTTGTAATTTTTCTCATGGTACCTTAAGTTTCAGTAACATATTAATGGTCCTCTGTAAGCCTAAAGAATGTTCTCACATGACCATTTATTAAGTAGTTAGTCCCAAACCATGTAATAGTAGCCCGTCATTTCATACCTGACAGATGTTTCTGTGTTTCCCTCAAATTTTTAAAAGGTCTTGTGATTTGAGTGAGTGGGAATATCTAACTTGGGATTTAAGTCATTCCTTATGCCCAGTGATCCTAAAGGTATAGGCAAGAGGGATTATTATTATTATTATTAATATTATTTTGAGTTAGAGTCTCACTCTGTCACCCAGGCTGGAGTACAGTGGCACGCTCACAGCCACCCTAGCGATGACCTGCTGGGCTTAGGCGATCCTTCCACCTCAGCCTTCCAAGTAGCCAGAACTACAGGCACACACTACCATGCCCGGCTAATTTTTGATTTATTGTAGAGATGAGGTCTCACCAAGTTGCCTGGGCTGGTCTCAAGCCCGCAGGCTCAGGCAGAGGGACTATTAATAATTTAGGGGCTAATATTTATACTCTCACTTGTTTGAATGCAGAACTAGTCCATTTTGTGTTGAAGCTGGGTAATTTATAAAGCAAAGAGATTTATTTTGGTTCATGATTCTGCATGGCAATGGTATCTCCTGAGTTTCTGGTGAGACATCAGGAAGTTATAATTATGTCAGAAGGCAGAGAGGGAGCAGTTGTGTCAGATAATGAGATCGGAAGTTAGAGAAGGGAGTTGGCGCCAGTCTCTTTTAAACGATCTGTTCTCTTGTGAGCTACTAGAGAGAAAACTCACTCATTATTATAAGAACAGCACCAAGCTGTCCAAGGGATCCACCCCATGACTCAATCACCTCCCACTAAGCCCCACCTCCAACATTGGGGATCACATTTCAACATGAGGTTTGGAGAGGACAACCATCCAAACTGTATTTAATGTCAATCATTCTTTTATCTCTGGTCCCTGAGATATACATATACAACTCATGTGTGTATGTGTTTTAAAGTAATTTTCACATAATTTCCCAGGAAATGAATCTTAAATCTCCAAAGAATAATTTGTAGAAGTCAGACAAACTATGATTCAAAAGTAAATCTACCAAAGCTATGCCCATTTATTTGGGTATTGTGACTGCTTTCACGCTACAAGGGAAGATTTGAGTACTTTCAACAGATACTGTATGGTCCACAAAGCATTTACCTGACCCTTTACAGAAAAAAAGATGACCCGGGGTTGTCATGGCACCCCATGCCTTTTTGGTGACTTGTAGTAATACAGATTCCCATATTCATTTTCTTTTCCTTAGTTCAAGGTTCTTATTCCCATTTGCTTCTTAGGGAGTTAGGAAAATTTTGTTTTATGTTGCAAGTGCTCTCATAGCAATAATTTTGCTGGAAATACAGCTTAGTGAAATTTTCCTGCAGAACTAAAGACTCAAAATCACATCATACTTAACCAAAAAAAAAAAAAGAGTATGAATTGAGTTGGTAGAAAGTGGAATTTAAAAGATTTCTAGCACATTGAGTGTTTTACAAATTTGATCCTTATATGTAAAATCATGTAAATGATATTTTTCACTAGCATTTGCTCACATTTATTAAGTTAATCTGCGGCTGTTACTTACTAAGCTAAGAAATGAGACGAGCCCTTTGGTTCTGAATCACTCACAATATCCTGAAGTAATTTACATCAATTGAATTTTCATTAATCATTTTAGGAAATAATATGCTTCATTATATGGCATTATATGACAATGACTTATCAATAGCTCAGGGAACAGGCAAACAGCCAACTCTTTTATGTAAGAAAGCTATTTCACAATCCCCACGCTTTTCTGAGCATTACATATTTCATTTCTTTGAAAACAGAGGGCCTTGAGTAAACTCCTTCCTTTACTTTTCTTACATATTTAGAAATCCAAGAAGGGCCCTTCTCTTAGTCTATTTCTGTCACAGGAAAACTGTTCATTCCAAAATATCTGCCTTAAAGAAAGCTGGTGACCCAGATATTGAAAGAATCATAGTTATTCATGACCTTTGTGTTTCAGTTTGACCTTCAACATCTGTTACAAAAAGTCACAAATGAGATATTGAGTAGAAAACCCATTATCAACTTACTATTAGAAATACCTAAACTTATATTGACTTTAAATAATATACTGTTTACTTTAAACTACTTCAGCAATCAATATAATATAGCCACTAGGATACACTATAGAACTCAGAACAAAAGATAAAAATCATCTACCAGCTCCTATGGCTGAGTGTAGGGAGACTTTACTGAAATTGGAGAGGGAAAATATCACAAAATGTAGAGTTAGGTTTCATATTCCCCTGCCCATCTTCTTGATTCCTCAGTTTGAAGACAGTCACTGATGAACTTAAATACCTTATAAATGAATAGACCAAAGTCAATAGCTAATTTACTGCCCCCAAATAAACAGCATAATTTAGGGAAAATGAACCCTATGACCCAAACTCAGTTTAAGGAAATGATTTGCTAACTTTGAAGCTTCACAGGAGTAGCCCATTCAGGAATTCATTTTCCCAGTAAACTTTCACTGAGGAATGGAAGAATCAGAGAAGAATTAAATGCAATGCTATCCTCCAGGAGTGAGCTTTGTATTTGGAGAGAGGAGCCAAGTGTACATATACAGCCTATGATAAATCTAGGCAGGTGATAAGCCCTAGGGATGGAAAAAAGGAAAAGCCAAGAATGATCAAGGAAAGCTTCATGGAAACATGGGATGTTGATATGGGAAATATGAAGGATGAGAGAATCTTTGCAGCTAGGGAGGAGGGGGTAGGGGGCCTGTCTGACTGAAACTGGCCTAAACATAAACAGAGTGAAGGAATGCAAGACAAAGAGATGAAGGAGTAACACTGAGTGTGAAAAACTGAAATACGCAGGGAAGCATTACTAAGTATCCAGCAGAATCTCAGTTCTTGGGCACAGCTGAATTAGACAGGCCTCCTTGCTCCTTTCTTATTCTGTATACACATGCGCAGCCTTTCCTCAGAGCATCTAGCCCTACACACTTGGGTGATCTGTTGTGCTTCTAAGAAAAAAAAAAAAATCATCCACTATATCAGACATTTTTGTAAGTTACCAGGTTACAGCAAAGCCTCACTCCCTGAAAACAAAAACTGCACTGGCTAGGTCTCCACAATGGTAGTGATGGTAATTTTTAAAGTTTTATAAAACTCCAGTTACTGAAAAATTCCCTGTGACTCCAGAAAATCATCTACTTGCTAAAGCTTTGCCAATGGATGCCCAAATCAAGGTTACCGCTGTCAGTTATTGCAGCCCTTTAAGTTACTTGACCTAAAAAGACAGTTCCCACAGGATTTGTGATCGAAATTTATATTTCAAAAGACAAGCTGAACAAGACCAAGTCTCAAAGAATGGAAATTTAAAATGAGCAGAACTTATTTTCTCAAACATCAAGCTGGTCCTGTCAAGTCCTCTCTTCATCCCTCCCATTTGTCTTCTTTACATACCTTTCGGTAAATTCCTTTTTGTAATTTAGAATCAGATAATGTAAACTTTTAGTTGTTTAGTCACTCTGCTTATTTCAGATGATGTCTGTGATTAGTGAATGGCTGCATTATTCCTCAGGACAAATAAAATTAAGGAAGATAAGGACAAAGATTGACTATTACTGGAGTGTTGAAGGAGAACCTAAAAAGTAGAGATACTGTAAGGGTACAGCAGGCATTGTGAAAGGAAAACGTCCTACTAGGTTTTTCAGGCATAAGCATTATCTGGGATGTCTTTTCTAGTTTACCTAGAAGAGAAATTTGTATTCTGGGTTGTCAAAAGTTTCCAGGACTAAAGGGATATAAGCAGCTCAAGAGCAACATGGAGGATTAGATTAATGGAAGGCTATTGCATACAGGACATCTATGTCTCCAATAGTTTAGACTACAAGCCATTAGCCAAACACGAGAGCATGTAGGATTTGGAGGACAGAGTTATAAGTATTTTAGTTTACACAGTCAAGATTATAGGCTACCTTCCTAACTTCTAATTTAAAAGCACTGAAAAAGGAGCTGTGAACATTTCATTTTTAAAACCTGACAAAATGGTGCTATTGACTCCTTAATGCAAAGACTATAGAACAATATTTTTTAGGTAAACATATTAAGTCTGGCCTGGCCATACATGTAAATACAGAAAATGTTTATAGAGAATTCATCCAAATCATGCCCGTTTGCTTTTGGTTGAGCTACCGTATTCTTCAATGATGGTGACTGATAAACGAGTTCCCAACTTTCTACCGACGGGATGTCACAGTCGTTGGTTCTCTCAGCTGCCCGAGGCCCGAGGCAGACAACATGAGAGTTCGCTGTGACTTCTTGGATTCAGGTGGTCAACTCAATTAAATGATTAGACATGCTCATATATATATATTTTTGGTGTTTGCCAGGAACTTGAAAAATAAGTGACATTAGCAAAAAGGGGTGTTGGAAGGCTAATTGTAGGAATTGACCTTAGTGAAGGTCAATGTTACTTTGTGTAAGTTCACTCAGACATGTCAGAACATGCCAAAAGCCTATACCTTGCTGCTGGGAAATTTTTTAAAAATTTGCATGTACAATATGATAATAAATCATCTAAGAACCTAAAACTTTTGCATTCTGTGATTTGAAATGTTACCACATGTCTACAGTCATACCACCCTGAATGCACCGGATCTTTTCTGAAATGTTATCACAATTCAAGAGACACGATAGATAATTTTTCTTATCTGAAATATGCAGTTTAATCATTTCTTCAGTGTGTCCCCATTCTCTCAGATAAAAATTTTACTTTGAGTTTCATAGTAATGCAGTTTTGTTTTGTTTTGTTTTGTTTTTGCCCTGAAAGTTGGTGAGCTGGGCCCCCAAGGGATGTTGCAGTTCCCAGAGCTACACTGCCAGCCCAAGATTCATGTGGTGGTCAGGGACATGATAGTATCTGAATATGGAAATGCAGTGGCTCAGGGATGCCAGCAGTTGCAGAGCCCTCAAGAAGTGTTACAGCTCTCTTAGTTGGGGGTTCGAGCTGAGTCCTGTGCAGTGTTTACAGCCCTTTCAGTCGGTGGACCGGCAAGCCAGGCTCTGAGAAGTGTTCACAGATCTGCTGATTGGGCAGTGGGCTGGCAAGCCAGACTACCGAGAAGTGTTACAGCTCTGTCGGTTTGGTGGGCCTGCAAGCAGGTCCCCAAGGAGTATTGAAGTGCTCTTCAGCTCAGTGGGTCCAATTCTTCCAGTTTGGTGTGTGCAGCTCTTCTAGTTCGGCAGTTCCAGGGTCTTGTCTCATGCCCAGGAAGCATGAGGGACGTGTACAACCTGAGAGTAAGTAGAAAACAAAAATTTTATTTTTTGAGTCGGAGTCTCACTCCGTCACCCAGGCTGGAGAGCAGCGTTAAGTAAAAATTTATTAGGAGATAGGAAAACCCCCAGCAGTGGAAGGTGTCCTGAAAGATAGTTGGGGGCTAGAGACCTAAAGCAGGGGTTTATATAGTCTTAGACATGTGCTAATTGGGTGGCAGTAGCACCAATCAGAGAGAAGCACCATGACGTGGAATTGCAATGCACCAATCAGGAGGGGTTTGGAAAAGGCCAATAAAGAGAAAGTGGACAACAGGGGCAGTCCACGAACCTGGAAATAGGTGTTCTCGTTCCAATGCACGGGGTCTGCAGCAGAAGTTTTTACTGGGGACCCACCCTAATCTATCTGCCTATCCGGTGTCTTCCTTTCTCCTCTCTCATTCTTCCCCCCTCTGGAGTGGTGAGCCTAACAGCCATTAGGGAGTAGGGACGTTGACCAGTCTGGCTACTTCCTGCTGATCATGGGTATCATAAGAGAATGGCATCGAGAGAACCTACAGAGGATAAAGGTCCCCAGAAAAAGGATGTTTCCATTTGTGGTTCCAACTTCATTACCATCTGGAGCTTGATGGCCTCTAGGCGAGAAGAAACAAATTTTACAAGAAGGTTAATAATGCACAAACCAAATATCAGTAATATAAAAAGGAGCTATCAAAGGGAAATAATCCACATCCATATGTTAGAGATCCCTAGAGAAGACAGAAAGGATTGCAGCCAGCTAGGTCCCAAGCCTGCCTGTTCTCTTAAAGTATTAATGATTTTGATTTTTTTTTTATGTCCTTCAGGTTTTATTCTACCTGGGAATAAGTGTTAATCCAGAAACAAGTTTCATTTAAGAATGCACATGTTACTTCACGTTCTGCTGTGAGCATATCCAGCTGGACCACAGTAGATAGTGAGTTAAGAGACATTTGTTGATACTTGATAGAGGCTACTGTGACTTTCCATCTTTGCTGTGCCATAAGGGTGAGATTTAATATGAATTTTTCTAACAGGAGTATCCCAGCAAACCAAAGAAACCTCTGGCAATGGAGTGTCCTAGTCGAGGTCTCTGTAAGACTGGGTGGTCAAAGGCATGTCTTCCTAGATTAGGTATATTAAAGTTAGGCATGTTAGGCTAGAGGGAAGCCCCAAATCTTTACCATTACATTATTGCTGTAGGGATTACTCCAGGAAAGATCCTAAATTTAGAATATTCCCAGAGGAAGCCATTTGGGCCCGACTGAGGATCATTACCTTAGGAACAGCAGCCACCATTGTGCAAGCACCTTTCCATCAGCAGGGTAAAACCAAGTTTAATCCATTACCACATAAAAAGTAATACCCAGTTCCAATTAAGGAAGGAAGGATCCCCTGAGCCCAGCAGGCAGAGGTTGTGGTGGCTGTGAGTGTGTCACTGCACTCCAGCCTGAGTCACAGAGTACTACTCCTACTCAAAAAAAAAAAAAAAAAAAAGGAAGGTTTCCCAATGGTTCCAAATGGGAAGAATTTCCCAGGGACTGTTGTTTCCTTTGGTTCAACAGGGTAACAGGAACAATTATGAGGAAAATCTTCTTTGGATAACTCTAGCCGCCCCAGTTTGGTGTTCTCCCAAGGCACCCTTCCATTATTTGTTTGGGTTCTGCAGGCATGATGAATAGAGTTAAATGAACAGATTGTGCTCCAGAAAAGTTTAAAGAGAATATTTCCAGGGCAGATGTCATAATGTGGAGAGTTACATATACCTCAGGTTACAATTCTACTGTGTTGACAAATTAGAACAAGGTAGCCAAAGTGGCTGGTGACATGATGACAGGTGTCAGTGCAATTCACCAGTCCTGAGAATTTGATGTATTCATGTTTGCATATTCTGACCAGTGTATTCGATGTTTTTCAATTATGGCTTTATGCCATCCAGTTTTGTTAGGACTTCATTGGAGACTAGAGGCCATGGTTCCTATGCCCCGGGTGATGTCTTATTTTGGTGTAACACAGTTATATTACAATACTCAAGAGAAAGCCATTCCATCCACAATAGCAGGGATAAGCATTTCCCCACATCTCTATCACTTCTCCAACCTTAAATGAGGTCTTTTTGCCTCAGGTGGTTTTCTGGTTGTGTTTCATTTCTCCTTTTAGGGCAGTGAATTCATACCAGGAACCACTGAGATTTCCCATCTGCTTGAGACAATGGTAGAGCTATCAGGGGAAAGTTAGAGAAGGCCCCTCCTGTGGGCATTTCCACCAGTTTGCACAACTCTCCTGTTAAGTCAAGTACATAATGGAAAGAGTTAGAGGGTGTTTATAAGAAGCTAGGGTTAGTGATGACAGAATTAGTAAGTAAAATAGACTGATCATTCTGCTTATTCCCATGAGAGAAATTTTGTAGGAGGAGTAAAAGGTATGACTGTCTAAGGAAGTAGATAATCCCATGGATGTTCAGGGTTAAGGGGTCCTTGACAGAGGTGTTTAACAGTACAAATCAATGTAAAGGCAGCAAATATAGGTAAAACTATAAGGAGACTATCCATGGAAGGTTTAATTATTAACATGTATCTTTTACAATCTTTAGCTTGAGGTCTCCAATTTCTTCACAATGGATTTTTGAGTGCTTTTCTGGGTCAGCAGTCACCAGAGGCAACTTCTGGACTGCAGGCTTTCACTCTAGTATGATGGATTCAAGAGTCAATTCCAGTGACCTTTACTGCTGAAGGAGTGGAGAAAAGAACAGTGTAGGGTCCTTCCCATTCTGGACCCCAAGTCTTCACCAGTACCAAGTTTCCTGGATTGAATAGGGGTGGCTCTAGTTCTCAGGGTAGGGTGTCTGTTAGTTGTCTTAATTCTTTTTGAAAGTAGTTTAAGGAAGTAACATGCTTAGTCAAGTCTAAGATCTCTTGATCTAGTAAAAGGTAGGTGGTTAAGAAAGACTGCCCAAATACCATTTCAAGGGGCCTTAACCCCGGTTTTGATGGCATGTTCCTAATATATCATAGGGTGATGGGAAGAAGAGTGGACCAGGGGAGATGAGTCTCCTGTGACAGCTTTTTGAGGTGTCTTTTGATGATGTCATTCATTTTTTTCTACCTTTCCTGAAGATTGTGGTCTCCAAGCACAATGTAAGTAATATTGTATACTTAATGCCTTTGAGACCCCCTTAGTGATGGCCACTTTGAATGTGGGGTCATTGTTGTTCTGGAGGTATTTAGGCAGTCCAAAATGAGGAATTATATAATTGAACAGTGCTTTTATCAACTTGGAGGCTTTCTCTGTCTGGCATGGAAATGCTTTTATCCAGTTGGTGAAGGTATCTACCCATACTGGAAGATACCGGATGCCCTTTATTTCTGCCATATATGTCTATCTGCCAATCTTCCCCTGGGTAATTTCCAATTCTTTGTGATTTGGGGCGGGAAAGGAAGAATTTGCCTATTGAGGGGGTGATTTGTAAGGCAAATCTCATAAGCATGAACAACTTATTTGAGGATTTTTACTACTTATTTGACAACTTATTTTTACTACTTATTTGACAACTTATTTTAACAACTTATTTTAACAACTTATTTGAGGATTTGCCTATTGATGGGGGGGATTTGTAAGGCAAATCTCATAAGCATTAACAACTTACTTGTAGATTTTTACCTGAAAATAGCCTTTGGTTTAATTGGAAAGTTTTGTCTCTTCCAAGGTGAAAAGCTTGATGGAGGGTTTTAAGAAACTTCCATTGGCAGGAGGTCAGCAAATGGAGTTTTTCGTCCTCCTGTTGTAGCCATCCTGAAGACTGAAATCTATATCCCTGTGAAGTAGCCCATTATATCTCTGCAGGGGAATATTGGGGTTTTATTTCTCTCATGAGCCCTCTGAAATTAGAGGGATCTCAAGTGGGTCAGAAATCTGGGTTCTCCTTACTGCTGACTTGGCTGTTTGATCTGCTAGTCTATCTCCTTCAGCTATTTCATCTGCTCCCTTCTGGAGGCCTTTACAATGTATTATTGCCACTTCCCAAGGAAGGAAAACCAAGGACAATAGTTTGTCAATTTCCTGATAGTATTTAATAGGAGATCCATTAGCTATGAGAAAATATCTCTCTTTCCAAATAGCAGTGTGGTCATAAAGGACCAAGAAGGCATATTTAGAATCAGTATAAATGTTCACTGATACTTCTTTACTCAATCTAAGTGCCTTTATAAGGGCTATTAATTCAGTTAGCTGAGCATTTGTGTTCAAGGAAAAAGGTATGCTTTCACCAATGTCATTGAGAGTAACTACGCATACCCTGCCTTATGGATCCCTTGCTCTACAAAACATCTTCTATCAGAAAGATAATTCAGCCTGGGTTTTCTAAGGAAGTTTAAGTCTTCTCTGGCTGCATACGTTCATATGAACACCTGTTCACAATCATGTTTGAATTCCCCAATGTCGTCAGGGAGAAAGGTGACTGGGTTTAGAAAGGAATATGTTTTTAACTGAACTGCAGAACCTTCTAATAATATGGCCTGATGTTTAAGCAGGTGATTATCAGTTAACCAGAGGCTCCCTTTAGTGGATAGCCATCCTGCCACATTGGGTGGGGTATAAACAGTTAGGGCTTTTCCCACTTTTCCTATGCGTGTAGGCAGTCCAGTCATCCCTTAGTCACCAAATCAAGTTCCTTCTTTAAGTAGCCTACAAGTTGTTGGGTCAGGCACCGGGTCTGGGTTCCCAGGGCCATTCCTTTTCTTTCAGATATATTAAGATTAAATGTCTTTCCTATGGGAAGACTAGGAGCCAGTGCTGCAATCAAGATTTGTTTTAATTGGTCATAGGCTTTCTCAGTCTCTGGTTTCCAGATGAGACAGTGAGTTCCAGCTGCTTGGGTCTCTTTCACTAGATGGTATAAGGAACAAGCTATTTCACCATGCCCAGGAATCCATAACCTGCAGAATCCTGTAATGCCCAAGAATCCCCTCGATTGTTTGAGAGACTTCAGGAGAGGAAAGTAGGCGATTCTTTCTTCACCTAGTGTCCTGATCTCTTCTGATAAGACTAGGCCTAGGTATTTCACAGAGGTTTGACAGAGCTGAGCCATGGATTTTGAAACTTTATATCCTCTGTCAGCCAGGAAATTAAGAAGAGTCATACTATCTTCCTGAAAGATTCTTTCAGTTGGGGCACACAGAAGGATGTCATCTACGTATTGTAGAACTTTAACCTAGAGGGATGAAATCTGAGAGAAATCCCATGACAATGCCTGCCTTATTAAATGGGGACTGTCTTGGAATCCCTGGGACAGTACTGTCCAGCTCATTTGGGTGATTTGGTTGGAAGGATCTTCAAATGCAAATAGATATAGGGAGTCAGAGTATACTGGAGTGCAAAAGAAGGCATTCTTTAGGTCCAGAACTGTGAACCATTTGGCTCCCTCAAGTATTTGAGTTAATAAAGTATAAGGATTGGGAACCACTGGGTGAATTGAAACAGTAGCATTATTAACTAGGCAGAGGTTCTGGACTCATCTCCATTCCCCATTGAGTTTTTGTACTCCCAATATTGGAGTGCTACAAGGACTGATGCAGGGTTTAAGGAGGCACTGCATCTTCAGATTTTAATAATGATAACGTCTAGCTCCTTTCTAGCTGATTTTAGGGGATATTATTTTTGTTTAGGGAAGGAAATGGGGTCCTTAAGGTGGATACAAATGGGTGTGGCTGTTGTAGCCCAGCCAATTTTTCCCTGAATTGCCCAAACTTCTGGATTGATATCAGTTTCCACTGAGGAAGGCAGAGAAACTGTCTGGGAGCCATAAAGATGATGGCACCCATACAAGTCAAAATATCCCTACCTAGCAGAGGACTCGGATGCTCAGGCACAATTAGAAAGGCATGGGTAAACAAGAGGTCTCCCCAGCTACAACTAAGGGGTTGGGAAAAGTGTTGGGTTAAAAGCTGTCCTGAGAGGCCCCTTACAGTCATGCTAAGGGAGGAAAGGGAACCCGGACTGGAGAGGAGAACAGGCAGCAAAGTGCCAGTATCTAGGAGGGAGTTTATCTTCCTCTCTTCAACCTCCAGAATGACCCAGGGCTGGATGTTAATGGTGGTCTGGGCAACTGGAGGCACGGAGAAGAGCCCTGGGACCTGTCAGTCCTGCTGGACCATTTGTAAAGTCAACTCTGGACCCGATGGCCTGAGCCTCTGGGGACAGTCTGACTTCCAGTGGTTTCTCTCACAGATTGGACATGGTTCCAGTGGTTTGGGCTTTCTCCTGTTGGTAGGACAGTCCCTCCCAAAGTGCTCTGGCTTGCCACATCTGTAGCAGGTAGCAGGTGCACCTTAAGGATCCTGGGGTTTACAAGCCTGTAAGGCAACCACTAGAAATTTTGCCTTTGTCTTGTGTCTCCTCTTTTTCCTAAGCCTCCTTCCAATCCATTATAACAGACCAAGGTGGCCACTTTTAGAAGGTTGTTAATGGTACTATCTGGTCCTGTGGCCTGCTTCTGCAACTTCCTCCTGATACCCAGAGCTGCTTGAGTAATAAACATCTTTTAGGATTAGTAGCCCTTTGACTCAGGATCTAGGGAGGTGTGATTCCAGAAAAGCTGGAATTCTCATCTGCTCCCTAATCTATCATGGATACCTTAGAGTAGTTAAGAGGTTTAGTTCTCATCCTTCTTAAGCCTTCCAGTATGCACATCAGAAAATGTTTCCTCCTCCATTCTCCCCGGTCGCCATCATGGTCTCATTTAGGGTCTTCCAATGGTACTGCTGATTTTCCAATTAGAGAAGTCTCTTGAACCTCTCTGACACTATATGAAATACAAAGCTCATTCCTAAACTTCTCTGCCACTTGCAGGGCCACTTGTTTCTCAGTGGTTGTCAGGGATTGGCTTAAGAGTAACATAAAATTCTTCCAGGAGAACTCAAATACTTGGGTTAAATTCTGAATAGCATCTATTTACTCATCAGGGTCATCTGAGAACCTGCCAAGATTTCCCTTAATTTGTTTCGGGTCCCCTAGGGAAAAGGGTACCTGTATCTTACTGGACCATATTCACCCAGCTTGTTCCAGTTTGGGAGCTTGTCTAGGACAAGAGCTTTTAGGGTGGGGCAGGTTTGAAGTATGGGAAGGATCTAGATAAGGGGGGAAGGATGAACCAGGAGTGGCCTCAGGGGCCGATGTGTCCCCCAGTGGTACCCCTGGAGTTGGTATCCCTGATCCATTGGGATCCTCTTTTGAAATGACAGCTAGGAGGGCTGAATTAATCTTACAGCGTTGACAAAGATCTGTATTTTCCCACAAAGCAGAGAAGAACTGTATATGGAACCTCAGACAATTTGCCCTGGTGTTTATGGAAACTGTCTAACTGTAAGATGATATTATAATTGATATTTCCCTCTGGAGGCCAGGTCTCTCTATCCTGCACCTTATAATTTGGCCATGCTTAGGTGCAAAAGAATTTAAGTCACTTTTTCTTCAGGGTCTGAGAATCAAAGGAGTCCCAGTGTCTCAGGATGCACTTGAGTGGAACGCACACTGCAGATGGCTTATTATCCATCTAAAAAGAGGGAGGTGAAAGAAAGGCATCCCTTAGCTTTCCCTTCTCCAACTAACGCACATGAATAAGGATCAAAGAAAGAAGAGCATTCCCTCACTTTCCTGTCCTTATATGCTCATGGCATTCCCCATGGATGCAAGCATGACCTCCATCCATGTGTAGAGGAAGGGATCTGGTTAGCAGGATTAGCCATGCTTACCTATGCAGTGCCCCAGCCCTTCGCTGTCGACTGTGCCTCTGAATTCCTCAACCTAGCATTCTCCCTCATCCAGACTAAGTGTTGAAAAAGACCTTGGAGCAATTGTATTTGGGCAAGGGAGTCTAACAAGGGTGGAGGGGGAGGAGGTGTTCTTGGGACCTTCTGTGAACCTCTTGCCAGGAGGTCCATGTATTGAGCCAAGTTGCAACATCCATATTAATGGGATAAACTACTTTCCAAACAAAGTCCTCTTTCCCTGGTAAAGAACCATTCAAGTTGGAGACATAAAAGTGCCTGAGGAAGGTATACAGGTCCATCGAGACAGTCCCTAACAGTCTCAGAAAAACTGAAACCAGCAGTCAGCACAGCACCTTTCTTACTGCTTCCCTATTATGAGCAGAATTTTTCAAATGGGGCAGGACATTGAGCTTGTGTAAGCTGATTCTAATAGGGCTAACAAATAAGCTGTCTGAGTTCCTGGGTCATAGACCCAACAAGGCACCTCAAAGAGAAGTGTCTGCTTTCATTCAGTTTTTACGGACCCATAGAATTCCTTAAATGTGCTGACCAGACTCCCCATGAAACTATGGAGCCAGATTCTCCTTAAACAAAAAACAGGGAGCTCTAACCTAACAACAAACATCCCAAAAGGAAATTCCTTGCATATAACAGTTTCTCATATTTGTTAGGTTATGCTGACATGGTGGAAAAAAACAAAATCAAAGCCTTCTAACCTTTGCCAGTGAGTTCTTTCATTAAGACAATTCTTAAAATCTACCTCTCTCTGCTTCTCAGAAATGACAGAAACACATTGTCCTGAGGCACATTTCAAATGACCAAGCCAGCTACCTATATTGCCCAGCAATGCCATCTCCCTAGGCTGCAAAAACACCCATGACATTGAGCAAAGTGTCAACAGTAGCCACTAAAATCGCAATCCCAAAGTGAAGAAAATGTGATAGGAAAGACTGAAGAAAATGCATTAGGAAAACCTTAGGACAAGAAGCCTCTGAAATGAAAATAAAGAGATAAGTCTGCTTTAACTCACCCTTCCGACGATCCCAGACAGGCTCCCGAGAAATGATGCAGTTGTTTTGTCCTGCGAGTTAGCGAGCTGGACCCCCAAGGATGTTGCAGTTCCCAGAGCTGCACTGCCAGCCCGGGATTCACGTGGTAGCCAGGGACTCATGGCATCCAGATAGGGCAAAGTGGTGGCATCCAAGAACTCAGGGGTGCCAACAGCTGCAAAAGCCCCAAGAAGTATTACAGCTCTCTTAGTTTGGGGGTTGGTGAGCCAAGCCCAAGAAGTGTTTACAGCCCCATTGGCTTGGCAGGTCAGCAAGTCAAGCCCTGAGTAGTATTCACAGCTCTACTTGTTTAGCAGGCCAGCAAGCCAGGGCCCCAAGAAGTGTTACAGCAAGGCAGGCCCCTAGGGAGTATTGGATCTTTCTTCAGCACACTGGGTTCAGCTTTTCCAGCCACTTCTAGTTTGGCAGCTCTTCTGGTTCTGCAGTTCCGGGTTCTTGTCTCATATCCAGGAAGAATGAGGGACGCAGACAACCAGAGTAAGTAAATAGGAATTTATTAGGAGACAGGAAAGCCCCTGACAGTGGGAGGTGTCTCAAAAGAGGGTGCCATGCCGGCCAGAGGCCAAAAGCAGGGGTTTATAGTCTTAGGAATGTGCTGATTGGGGGGTAGTAGCACCAATCAGAGAGAGGCACCATGATGTGGAATTGCAATGCACCCATCAGGAGGGGGCTGGAAAGGGCTAATAATGAGGAAAGGTGTGAAAAGGGCAGTCCACGGACCTGGAAATAGGTGATCTGATTCCAGTCCGTGGGGCTTGCAGTGGAAGTTTTTGTTGGAAACTTGTCCTAATCTATCTGCCCTAATCTACCTATCTTCTGGTGTCTTACTCCTCTCTCAATACCATTTTATCACAGAATTGAGTGCTTAAATGTTTATCTTCTATAAAATCACTAAAGTTTAAAGGGGACATAAGTAATCATCTAATCCAGTAAATTCACTTTATCAAAGAGAGATAATGGCTTACTTAAGGTCACAGTGGCTGAGAAAGGAATAGACCAAGGTTTCCCAACTCCTAGTCTATTGCGATTACCACCATTCAGGCTGTTTCGGCAAAATACTATACACTGGGTGGCTTATCAACAATTTATTTCTAGTGGAAGTCCAAGACTAAGGCACCTACAGATTTGGAGTCTAGTGAGGACCCGCTTCCACACAAAGGGTGCTTTCTTGCTGTGTCTTCACATGGCAGAAGGGGCAAGGGATCTCACTTGGGCCTTTTTTATAAGGGCACTAATAGCATTCTTCAGTGTAACCCTTGCCAAAGGACTTACCTTCTAAACCTTGTGAGTTAGGATTTCAACATATGAATTTTAGGAGAACACAAACATCCAATTCATAGCACCAGAATTTTTATGAAATTAAGAAAACAACTATTTGTTTAAACTATTTCACAATCATACTTTCCATTACATACTACATAGATCATGGGTGTCCTCATAATTACTTCATTTTTTAAAAAATTCTAAACAAAACTATAATTCCTAATCAAGTTAACACAATTATCTGAACATATGTACAATATACCCTGTCAATATATTACTATAACAAGAGTAAAATATATTCATCATTTGTTTTGGTTATATAAGAGCAAATAAAGACTCATCATTATTATAGCTAATATATGAAACATTGGCAGGAGATCAACATGTGTTGTTAACTTTATTTTCCAGATTTATAGTTTTCATTTGTCAGAGTTCAGGAAGCTAAATTACATACTTTAAATTCAGACATGTGAAGCTGAATATCAATAAGTAAGGCTAAAATAAATTACACAAGACAATATCAATGATCAACTATAAGAGTGTCTAGAAATTTTTATTGTGATATACTTCATAGCGATTTAAAAATAAATACACATTTTATTTATACTAATACATACTCTTATTAGTTTAATAAATATTCTAGTCTTACATGTTGGTTCATAAAAGAATTATAAACATCTTAAAAAATAAAATCTATATATAATATAGCTTTTATTGAGCTGTAAGAGATGAATATTTAAATATACTGGTAAAAATCTTTGGAAACAACACAGTAATGACAAAATTATAATGTCAACTTCCTGTATTCTGGAATTAATCTAATATTTCTTCTATGCTCAAGTTCCAACATCCCCCACTTCTAGCAGTTGAATAAGAAAGGCATGGAAGATACACTGGACAAGCAATTATACAGCACAGGTTCTAATGGAAACTCGCTCAAGTCCCTTAACTTTCTCTGGTTCGTTTAATTTATCTATAGGATCGGGATAGCTATAGTCTCCTTTACTTAAAAGAAACTGGATTTTAACACCTGATTCTAAGGATGCTAGTACACTCTTGAGTAAAGAGGTAAAGCTTTTATCTGCATTAAAGGGAATTACTCAGACCAAAAAACTCAATAGACAATTAGAGGCTTAAATTGTGCAATGTTTTCCTATCTTCTCCAGAAGCAACTTCAATTACAAAGTTTTTTTCAGCTTGAGATGTTAATTGAATTCAACTGATCATTGATAAAATGTCCTTCAGTTAGAAAATGAGAAAAAAGGAAGGGAAAGGAAAAAAAATTCTATTAACTGGGAGACATTTTACACACAGAAATCTATAATTTCAAATATATCCAATCTCAGTGAACACTGAAATGGAGAGATTTCTAACATTTACATTTTTTCTAATACTCTAACAAGTTATACTATAGATAACTATAGAACACTAGATTCTCATAGTTATTTTTGCTGAGTATTGTTTTCAATTTCAAGGGCTGGACAAGACTTGTCAATAAAAAATATTTCATGCAAAAGTATCACAATAAATTTTTTCTATGAAACTAATTTCCTTTAAAAAAAATAGCTACTGTGTACTGAAAACAGTACTATGCCAAATATTTCCCACATATACACATTTCTTTTTTTTTTTTTTGAGTTGGAGTCTCACTCTGTCACCCAGACTGGAGTGCAGTGGCCACTCCAGCCACTGCAGCCTCGACCTGCTGGGCTCCGGTGATCCTTCCGCGTCGGCCTTCTAAGTAGCTGGAACTACAGGCGCGCACTACCACGCCTGGCTAATTTTTGATTTATTTGTAGAGATGAGGTCTCACCAAGTTGCCCAGGTGGGTCTCGAACCCGCGGGCTCAGGCAATCCACTCACCTCAGCCTCCCAAAGCGCAGGATTACAGGCTGAGCCACCGAGCCTGGCTCATACACACATTTCAAAGACATATCACCTATCAACTACAGAAAATAACCATACAATCACAATGCAGATTATATTCTTTCATTTCATAAACTGCTATATCAAAAGTTAATAACTTTCAAAGAAAAATATTTTTGATAATAATTTTCATTTTATTGAAAACTACTAACTAATTTATTTCTGAAGTTCAAATGTCCTTTTTAATAAATACTGAAGGCGCTAAAGACTAGAAAAGATTTCTATTTAAGATAGTAATTCCACAAAATTGTCTGTTTCATCTTACAGCAAGATGAAATTAATACATATTGGGTTATCCAGTGGTAAGCCAGTTAGCCTTTGGCTTCATGTGGTGAGCACTTAAAATGTGGCTAGTCCAAATTAGTAAAATGCACACCAGGTTTTAAAGAATTAGTACAAAAGAAGAAGATAAGCTATTTCAATACTTTTTTATATTGATTACATGTTAAAATGAAGACATTTTGGGTATATTGCGTTAAATAAAATATATTACCTCAGCTATTTTTTTTTTTAATATGGCTATTGGAAATTTTAAATCACATACATGGCTTACATTATTTTTCTATCCTATAGCACTGCTATGTAAGCAGTAAAATCAATTATATGTTAATATTCATCCCAACCCACATCATTAAATTTTTATATCATTATGGTATTTAATGATCATATTTAACACACTATCACAAGATTCCTGAGCTTAGAATCACAAACACTTCCACTCTTCACAACAAAACCAAATAAAACCTACTGTACTCCTTTTCATCACCTTCTTCATATTAGCAACTGCAATAAACTTTGATTAGATATCGGCCTGCAAAAAGACAAAAGGGATCTTTTGGAGTGATGGAAATATTCTAAATCCAGATTGTGTTGATGGTTGCACAACTCTATAAATGTATTTAAAAATCACTGAATTAGACACTTAAAATGGGTAAATTGTATGTTATGTAAATTATACCTCAGAAAAGCTGGTTGTTTTTTTTTTAAGTACATAGCTAGAGCCCAGATCAAAAGTACCATCTAAAGGCTGCACATAAATTTCAGATAATTCACATTTTTAAAAAAAATTCATCATATGATTCACTTTTGCAATGAAAATTTTTCCATGAGGGTCACTTTACCTCCAGTGGGCCCACATTCAACAGTGAATTATGTAATCACTTGCTGGAGCTATATATTGATAAGGATATAGAGAACACTAGAGTAGCAAGAGTGGGCAGTTTATTTGTTTTTAGGGGCACTTAGCTCAGGAAATAATAACCCTTGTGGTAAAGTATATAGCCTTGTTGCACATCTCTTACCCAAGATGAACATCCTTGGAATGTCACCATTTTGAACAGAATAATGGACTATGATACCTCCTATTCTATACTAATAAAAACAAATGAAGGAAAATAGATAAAACTAATATTTAACAATTTCCATGGGAAACTGGAAGCTAAACTGTTGGATTGTCTTTCTCTATTTTAGAAGGAAAAATTAGCAGAGAATTCAAAAGTTATAATCAATTTTGAAAAGGATATTGTTAATTAATAGACTTCAATTAAGAACAGAGTCCTTTGTATATATCACTTGTCAGATCTTGAAACAAATTATTTTTCAATCTAAAAACTATGACATTATTCATCATGAACATTGTGTTGCTACCACATTTTGTTTTTGAAACCTATCATCTCCAGTAACAAAAAAATAAATTTTAAAAAAGCTCATTTTTACACTTTATCCAGTTGAATATAAAGAACTATGATTTATTCTTTCTTTATACTCAGAAAAATACAAAAAAGCAAAACAAAGATCAAACCTTCAAGCACTTGAACTACTCTATACTTTTGTGCATTTTGTGGCCTGTTTGGCACGTAAGTACTTCCAGGACTCACTTTACCCCATATTAACCAAAAAAAAAGAAAGAAAGAAAGAAGAAAGAAACAATGGAAACAGTAACAATAACACATAAACTAACTGTGAACAGTGAGACAGTTTGAGATGTGCGCATGTACACAAACATGAATACATATAAAGTTTTACCTGGACACACTGAGAGATGCCTCAAGTTCTCATTTTAGAAGTAAACTACATCGGTACTACAAAAGCCACAGAATCACTTAGAGCGCCCAAATCATTTAGAAATATTCAAGGCAGCCACTCAAGGAACTAAAATTATTGTTAACTTTACCCATTATAAAATGACAGGTAGGCATTTTGATAAATCTAGGTATGCATTTGTTCTAGTTCCAGACTGAAGTCACACCACAGTTATGAACACTTATAATGCAGCTTATAATGTTTTATAAATTAAGTGATACTTTTAAAACTAAAATATGTACAAAACATTTATAGAATTTGGCTTTCTATAAGACTCTCTGTTGGTGATTACAGACTACACCAGCCATTTCACACAACCTAGACAACTGCTCCATCAATATGTATGCTGTCTTCATTACACATTTGGCAGATTTTTGTACTATCATGTTCATGCATAAATGCTTTTAAGAGTCCCCAAATAAATACACATAAAGACATAAATGTGTTTGTAAAGATAGTCACAAAAGAATGCTATCTAAATTGCATGTGAATTGTACCTCTTGTTACTAGGATTGAGTTTGCCAATAAACTCAATAAAAATTGTAGGTATTTATTGTCTTTTCATTTTTTACCTTTACTAAAAAAAATATAGAAAAGAACTTTTTTCTTTTGTTCAAGATATTGATAAACTCTAGAAGATATTAAAAGTAAAGCACTAACATTTAAATTAAAATTTTATAAGATCTTTATAAAGCTCTAAAATAAATGATTTTAACCTAACAACATAATGCTTGTGCTTTCTCTAACTTCTAAGCAGCCAAAATATTCATACTGAGGCACTTCTCAATTTCTTAGGAGTATGGACAAAAGAACTGTACTGACTTTGTGGACTTCTATCATATTCTCCATTCCTAGGCATACTGTCATACCAAACAATGTGCAAGTTACTGTCTAAGAAAACAGGAATGTTCTCTCTTAAATATTTACTTTAGGAATAAAAATAAAACATTGTACTACCAAACCAAAAACATCTCAAATTTTTCTACAGGGTATGCAGAAGAGTAGAATCAATGATTTTTATAGGCCATGCAACTGAGAAAGAGTTGATTCAGAGGATCATAGCATTACAAGTCTGAACATCATATGACTTTTACAAGGCTTTTCGTAAATCACCATAGAAGTTGATCAAAGTGCTTGCCATGGCTGTATCTACTGCAGACTGAGGAATTATCCCACGCAGATCTGTCTGAATGTAGCCTGTCAAAACACTCTGGTCTGAATTGTCTTTAAGTGGAACACAAAACCAACCACAGGGATGGTTATATCCTCGGACAAATTCTGGTCTCTTTTCACTCCAGTCAAGACTTATCCCTAGGGCAATTTTAAAATAAAACTATTAGATGAATGACATCTGTCTAAAACTCTCATATAAAAATATTAACAGAGTTCTTGTTTAAGTATTTCTCCTTATCTGAAAGAAGTTCCACAAGTAGAACAGCAGAACGAAAAAAGATAATTACCAAGGGGGATTCTGAGAGAAGGCTGGTAGATGGGTAATAGGGTAAGTTCCAATCCCCTCAGAATAGATACATCATGTCACTTGGCAACTCTTTGGAAACTACTAATTTTGGTTATAGTAGCCAGGCCTCAAGGTATCAATAATCAAATCTATGGTACCCCAGCTATTCCCCACAGGCACTATCATACCCAATTCTGGTACTGCCTAGTTAAAAATAAATAAGTAGATGTTTACCTATGACTGTCAACTCATGTATATACTATGCATAAAAAATATTAATTTAACTATATTTTAGAAAACAGAAGCCTTCCAATGGCAGTAGTTTTCAATCTTGAAAAATAAAACACAGCTCAAGAAAGAAAACTTATACCAGTATATACCAAGTCTGTTTTTCTTTCTATTTATGTGACCAAAAAGCTGCTTTCTGATAGTGGCTTAGAAGGGAATCCATTTACTGGAACCCTTTCTCAGAGACAAGTGGCTTAAATTTGCTATCTGTGACCTAGAGAATACTATGTAATTAGAAACAAAAACTTTTCAGAAAGATTCTCAAATTCTTTTAAATTTCTATTTTACTCCCTAGAGTTTAGTATTTGCAACAAAAAAAAAAAAAAAATTCGTGATTACAAAATCTCTGAGGGTTGAAAGAAAGATCCAGCCTAGAAAACTCAAATATTTAAAAGTATGAGATTTGGGAATTATTACCACAAGATAAAAGCCCATCTTTATAGCCCACAGTGTAGGAGAAATCAACAAACTCTCTTGGGGAAATTATATTCCATAGCTGACCAGCAGTAGTATAACGCATCACACAGCAATTCTGAAAAAGAAAACAGGTAAGACAAGCATTACTACCATAGGAAACATACACACATAGACTCTGGATAAAAAGTAATACCCATTTAAATATTTTATAATTATTATAATAATTTTGGCAGTGATTCTGACAGGTCTGGATCTCTATTCTAAATCTCACTGCTATTGTATGGACATAAAGATGATATGTAATCAAAATACAGAGGTACAAGGTAGCCAGTATCCAAATCTTTAATTAGATACAGTCACCTTTCATTCTATATAATAGTTTATGTGGAATTAGGGGATGTAGACCATTTTAGAATTTTTAAGATAAAATCCACAAATACTTTGACTACAAAATCAAATGTTTTAATTAAAAAATTCAAACATTAATAAATTAATCAATAAAAACAAAGAGAGCAAGCAATTTTATCTACAGAATTAGAGAACGTTTAACTAAGGAGGCATTTTTATCTTTCATCTTTGACTTTGGCTTAGTATTCATGGGAAAACTACATACATTTACCAAGAAACCTAAATATAATGGTGGTATTTCCAGAAATTGAGATTTAAGAACCTCAACTACAGTTTTACAGTGAAAGATGCTGAAGATTGTCTTAAGCAGCAAGAGTAGAGTTACAGCAGAAAACAAATTCAGTTTTAACACTCATTAATTAACATGAGGAAACTCAAGCTTAAGAGGCAGTCAAGGGTTCCCCTATGACATCTTTGCCATGACTATTATTCTCAAAGCAATTAATACAGTGAATATATAAATACTTACACACACTTTGCAGGTTCACTCATGCTCTCACTCGCTCTTTCTCTCTCTCTCTCTCTCTCTCTCTCTCTCTCACACACACACACACACAGAGAGAGAGAGATAGGGCGGGGCGGGGAGAGGGAGAGAGGGAGACTGAGACTGAAGTTTCTAAACAGATACCTCTTCAAGATGTTCCAAAATATCCAGTGAAGTCATCAAGCTGTCCCAATCCACACGACAAGGTCCTGGGCGTATATGGTCTATTATACTATTGACACTGTCATTTATAACACCTTGGGCTTTATAGCTGGAGAAAAAAAAATTAAAGTCAAATGCTATTAGAATGAAGAATTTCAGAATGCCCTCATAGTTAAGAGCTAGCTTTGAAAGTAAGAGTAAAAATTAATGGAGGTTTTGTGTTTTTGTTTCTAAGGAAACAAGTCCCAACAACTTTTCTGATAAGTTCTACCAATTATTTTATCAGAAGGTAGCCTTTGTCCTCAAATGTAATATGAGAAGTGAAGGCTATAGTATGTGTCATAATGAACATAATAAAATCTCTTCATGTTATAGAGTAGTCAAAAATCAGGCTAAAAACACTGTGAATATGTTCAACTTTGGATCTTCTTCTTCTCTTAACCCCATTCTCATAGTTAGACCTAATCAGTCACCATGTTTTTATCAAGATGATTTCCTAAATGGAAAGTGCTAAGTTAAAACAACACCTGGCTCTCAAAAAACATTACTTATCATTACCGCTCCTGCCACCATCATCATCATTAAATCTTTCACATTAATTTGCCCTTTTCACTGGATAAAAAAAAATGTGGTACATATACACAATGGACTATTATGCAGCCATAAAGAAGGACAAACATATGGACTTCATTGCAACTTGGATGGATTTAGAGCCTATCATACTCAGTGATCTATCACAGAAACAAAAACCAGAGTACCATATGTTTTCATTCATAATCAGACCTTGAACAACTATCATAATACTATAAGAAAGGGATTGGCAGTAGTGGGAAACTGCCAGGGGATGGGGGGTAGGATTGGCACTTGAGGGAAACTGCCAGGGGAGGGAGAGGCACACCTCATCAACAGGGGTACCTGCATAATGAACATTTGTATAACTAACTCTGAATTGTACCCCGAATCTTTAACATAAAATAAAAAAAGAACTTTTAAAAAAAATTGCCCTTTTCAGCTCCTGTGGTACAGCCTTAGTGTGGGCACTCTGTGTCTAACTCAACACCTTATCAGTTCCTACCTCTTTTGATCACATATCCCTTTAAGACTCTGAAAAAAAGCCACCAGCACTTATCTGTGTGAATGTAGTAAATGCAATTCCTTCTACCTAGAATATGAAGCCCTTCAATCCTTAAGATATATCTATTTTTCCTTTAAGTCTCAGCTCAAATATTAGTTTCTCTCTGAAATCTTCAGATCTCCAAGCATAGTACTCACGTGGCAATTTATTTACTTTTTAACCCACACAAGGAATTACTGGTCTAAAGGAATAACTTCCACTTGCTTACAATGCTGAATCCAACTCCAGTTTCCTTGTCCTCATCATAAATGTCGTACAACTCATCTTTCTGGAAATGTTATCTTTGGCATCCCACATCAGAACATTTTGTTTATATTAAGAGGGTCCAGCAGTTTTATTTTTAAAAATGGCTGAGACCTAAGGATGTGAAAATTCTACTCCAATTACACAAGGCAATTGTCTCCACTCGCTTAAAAAACAATGTATTTGTCTGTTAAAATAAGGGCACTGCAAACAAAAAACAACATATTTTTTTCTGGTTGTAAGCATAATACATGTCCAAGTAAAAGCAAATATCAAAAAAGAAAAAACAATCATCCATAAAACTAACATCTAGAGGTGAATATTTGGTATTGAGTAAAAACATTTTAGTAATAAAAATATATATTTAAAATAAACCTGCAATTGTGCTACATAAAGTTTAGTATTCTGCTTCCTTCACTTTACATTTTATTATAAGCATTTTTTTATGTTACTAAATAATCTTTGAAAGTATGGTTTTTATAGGCTATATCATATTCTATCACAGAAGTTTCATAGTTGAATAATTCTCCTAGTATTGATTATTTAGGTAATTTATGATTTTTAATACTGTAAATAATGCTATAATGGGAGAGCAAGTACTTAAATCACTATTATCGTTCTGATGATTTCCGCAAGATAAATTCTTAGCATAAAAGGCACCATACCACTGAGCACATATAGAATATTAGAAGGGTCACTGGGAATATACCCTGAAGAACTCAAATCACTCTATCAAAAAGATACCTGCACACAAATGTTTATCGCAGCATTGTTCACAATAGCAAGAACCTGGAACCAACCATGCTGTCCATCAAAAGAGGACTGGATTTAAAAAACATGGTACATATACATGATGGAATACTATGCAGCCATAAAAAAGAACAAAATCATGAATTTCGCAGCAACCTGGATGGAACTAGAGTCTATAATACTGAGTGACCTCTCACAAAAACAAAGATCTGAGTATCACATGTTCTCACTCATATAGTGGACCTTGATCATCCAATGTACTACCATAAGAAAATGACTGACAGTGGTGGGAAACTATGCGGGGGGAGGGAGATCGGACTAATGGTAGTAAACATCTGTCTGGGGACGGGGAGACACCTCTTATCAACAAGGCGGCCTGAACGAAGCATATTTGAATACCTAACCCTTAACTGTACCCCACAATATCATAATAAAAAATATTGATTTAAAAAAAAGAATATTAGAAGGGTCATGTATATCATGCTAAGAATTTCAAGTTTTATCCGTCATTAGATATCATTATTTATGACCTCCTCATCACCAACTCAGTCCACAAAGGACATGAACATTTTCAAGGTTTTGAATTTATAGGACCAATTTTCTTTTCAGAAAGTTTAATTTCTTAAAAGCAAAAGCCAAATTGTACAAGCAGTGATCATTTGGTGATCGTGTATATAAATTAAGTTTAGCAGTGTCTTAAGAGCTACATAAACTATAAGAATTTACTTACAGATATCCATTAAATTCTTCTGAGGGTTTTCTCCAAACTGTTACATCTTTCTAGAAAAATACGGTAATCATCATCATATGGTAATAGTTATGTAAGTGGAACCTTACATACAAAACTGACAATTTTATAAGTCTAGAGCATTTGTCTTCGCACTAAAATAAAACTAAGCATATTTTCAGAGATACATAGAAGTCATCTGCACCATAAATTGATCCATAATTGAACTTCTTCTGTACCCTAAAGTTCTTCATATTGTACTTAAGTTACAGATCTTCAAAAAATATTTTCAGTAGCATTTAACTAGACTCAAACACTGTAAGGCAGTGATGGTGCTATCTTAGAGACCATTATCATTTGCCTCACTTCAAACTTACCTCTTTACGATTACTAATGCATTCAAACTACAAAATTAGGAACACAAACATTTCTTTCTGAAATTGTTTGTACCTTTTTAAAAATTAACAATTCACATTTATTATGACAGCGTTATCTTGAATTAGTTTCTACATTTTTTTCTTGATTTCCCAAGTTATTTAGGATATCAGAAAAATCACAGCACTTAACTAGAAGAGTCCTGGGTCCTAGGCTTGATTCTATCAACACTTAAGCCATGTGATAGTTTAGGCATGTGAGATTGATAAAATGGAAGAGTAACTAGCACCTTCACAGGCTTGTTAATATAGCTAAAACTATTCTAAACTATCAATTGCTATATTTCCTTAAATTGATAACATATTTTATTTGTTCACTCAAGAGACTATTCTTTAAGCTCTAGTTGCCATGAATTTAGTCTCATGTCTAATATCTAAAAAGCTAATGAAAGCAGGGCACGATTACTACTGATATGCATCTTTCGTTGCATAACAATAGACCACCAATTCTATTAGCTCAATTATCTCTCTTGCACATCTATACAAAGTATTTTTCCATATAATTTTGAAAGTCATCAACCAATTCATTGAACATAAAATATAAGTAATTGAACTAAATTACCTTTTTCTTAGCAATTCGCCACTTATCTTCTTCAATGCTATGGTACTGGATGAGAGTGTTTTTAAGTTTAGTAGCAAAAGAAGCCGCATCAGGCAGGCTTTCCATTTTTTTTCTTTCTGTTATGGGGATCAAGATTAGCATTAGTAAATATCATAGTTTGATGCAATAAACTGGCGGGTCTCAAAACTGGTTTCACAAAATAATCACCTGGGGGAGCTATAACAGATACCTATACCTAGACCCCACCCCAAATCAACCAATTAGAATCTCTGAGGGTGGGATCTGTGCATAAACTTTTTCCTAACTATTCTCAAGGTCAGTAACCCATAGCCAGTGATGAGAATCACACATTTTGACAACGATTAAAATCAACCCTACAAAAAATAAATAAATAAAGGGAGCACGGGAGGGGGCAGAAGGGGCTGGATCTCTCTTATTTATATGCTGCTAATTCTCAATATTTACCTCCAATGCCTATCTCTCCATTGAGCTCCAAAGTTCCAGATCCAAAAGCCTACTTAAAGCTTCAAGCCTAAGGGGCATCTCTTACATCCTCCCTGACACCCCACTCCCTCAATTTGCCTCATTCTTCCTCATTTAGAAACTTACTGTTAAAATAGTAATGGGGCCCAGGTTCTCAAGTCAAAAGGCTCAGAATCACCCTTACTAGGAATAGATTCCTATCCACAACACCATTGTCTACAGTACAGTAGCACCACTGGTTTTCTTTCAGACAGGCCTAGCATATCACTGGCTTTGGGTCTGTACTTCTCTGCTATTTCTCTACTAGACAGCTAGGTCCCAAATCTTAGCACAACTAATAACAATTTGTAATGCCAATTCCAGCTTAAACCTCCTATCCTTAATATAGCATCTGTGAGTTACTATTACATTTGTCTTTTATGTTCTTTGTAAGTATCTGAAAATAATTTCTTTTCTGATTGATGTGCTATTCTATTGTTTGACCACCTCATCTCCAACTGATAGTGCAGCTGTCCTTGTCTTATTCACCGCTATATCTCCATCACCTAGAACACTGCCTGGCACACAGTAGGCTCTTATTTTACTCAACTGTTTTTGCTTCAAAACAAGAATTATTTGGTCTGATTTTGTCTTCTTTCTGGTGCTAGGCCTTCAATTTCTTAGCATAATTCCTACTTTCCCCAATTTTATTTCTATTCCTTCCACTCTTCAGTAAAAGACTAAAGGAGAAAAGCATTTTGGGGAAAAGTTGCCCATTACAGAACCATCAAACTACTAAAAAAGAGATTGAGGAAACGATCTAAATAAATCTCAACCCTCAAACCCTCTATGGGAATAAGGATGCAACTGTCCACTATAGATGCACAAATCAGAAACACCTTTGCTATACTTTGTGGTAGTTGTTGTTTTTAAGTGTTAGCTGTCAGGGTCCACTGCCAAATAGTCTGATTCAGTGGATCTGTAAGCCCCAGAAGTCTAGGTTCTTTTAAAAAGTCTCACTGATCATTCCGTTGTCTAGCTAGGGTTAATAACCACTTATCTAAAAACCAAAGGTGACAGAAATAAATCAAGGCTGTAGCCAATATTTAAATAGCACTAAGTGGAAAACATAAGCCATTAAAATAGATAAATACTAAAATTATATAAAAACATGAAAACGTATACATAGAAAAAAATCAATAATAAAGCATTTAGGATCTAAGTAAGTGATACAAAATACAAATATAGATCTTATCCGTAGATGGAAAGTGGATGAGCTCATTCAAAAAGTCTACCAGCTGAGAATAGACTCTATTTCCACTCAAGAGACTGCCAACTTGATAGCTAGTACAATGACCTTATTCAAGGGTATGTCATAAACAAACACAAGTTCTTGTAGAGGGCTCATAAAAGAAAATTTATCTATTACTGGGATCATTACATGTAAACAATATTCTTTAAACACAAAGATCACTGGCACTTGTTGTGCCAGGTTCTTGTGGTTGACGGATAGGAATATTTATTCAACCCTCGGATAAGATGAAATGGCAAGTTACTATTAACATAAACAAACATTATCGTTGTACAAGTCTGGCACAGAAAAAATTACCTAGAAAGCAACCTAGAAAAGATGAGAATCTGAAACTTTAAGGTGCTTGTCTTAGTAATCATTCTTTCCTATTGACCAGTTTAAAGCTCAAGCTTCTTAATATAGCTTACAAGCCCTTTTGTGAATCCAGCAGAGCTCTACTACCTAATTTTTATTCCTCTTTCCTGGACTCCCCTGAAGACTGAGTTAGCTCTCCCTCCAATATTTTATCAAAGCAACTCTGTGCTGTAATTATTCACTTGTTATCTTCTCCCATTCAACTGTAAAATCTTTAGGGACAAGAAATGTGGTTTATTCAATGTTACGCTCCTTATGTCTAGCATGTAGTAAGAACCTGGTGAATAAAAAAAAAGAAAAAATGTATAGACGATAAGTTTTTATTTTCATTTATGGAAGACCTCAAGATATCTAAGGTATACTAATTTACACAAATCACCCTAGTTCTTCTGAATAACTAAAATTAATTGCCATAATGAGACACAAAAATTTTTCAAGAAGGTCTACTACTAAATATTTACCAGGCATCTAGTATATACCAGGAATTAGAACTTAGAAACAGATGGAATCCAGTATTTGCTATCAAAGTTGACTTATTATTCTACCTTTTAAATAAGCATTAACAACAATAACAAAAACTAAAACACTAAAACCTTTTATTAATGGCCTCTTTAAGGGTGGTGTAGTGGGAGGAAGAAAAGGAAGAGACAGAAAATCAGAAAGCTCTCTTTTAGTCCGACAAAGTATTTAACCAGGCAGTTTATTCTTGCATGTTGTTATTTTCATCAACATTAATTCCAAAATGAAATAATGGTTACTGTCAAAACTGCAATCTGTATGAATAGGTCTGACTGAGTATCTCTTGAAATAGATTCTAAACCCAAGGTGATGGGGGCCCAGGGAACAGTATTGGGGTTATCAACGTGTTGGTTTTTTCCTAATATAACAAGACACATATGAATTAAAAGGAAACTACACAATTTGTCTTCCTGCAACTGTGGAGGATGTAAGGATTTAAATCCATTCTAAACTCCCTTTTACTAATTCAATCTTTTATTCCTTCCTTAACCTTAGATCAGGAAATTCTCCAACTCTAACACATGTCAGAGAGAACAGGTACCACTTAACCTTATCAGAATCTACCAGCTCCATATAGAAGATAATACTCTAGTCAGTCCTGCAGCCAAGTGCTGAGTAATGCCCACCTCCATATATTCTCCTTACTTTAAACTAACCTTCTTATATTCATGTTTTCTATTTCCGCGTTTTTGAAGTGATCACTAGTGGTGAATAGTGGCTGTCATCAATGAGAGGACAGCCTTCCCTTAAACATTTTCTTGAAGCTATCAGCACCATAGTCTTGACCAATCCACCTCCAATTATTTTCTAATATATGTCACAGTGAAATGGTCATAGATTCTACTTTAAATATGTACCATATAAAACATTTTAACCTCTAATAAAAACTGAATGCCCTAAAAATTGGTCTATATTTATGTAGTATGACTAAATCAGAATTCACTTATTTAAAAAGTTCGGTAGTGGAACTTCTAACCTTCCATTGCCCGATTAATCTGGTTTTCACTTAAGTTTAATATGTCATACAAACCAAGGCCTTGTTCATGTTGTACAAACCAAGGCCTTGTAAATTAAATTATACTTTCTATCTAACCTAAAAATGTCAGCATATTCTTGGATTTCCAATTAACCTTGAACTGGTAACCTAGTTTTTCCAGCTCAGTTAAGAACAGTAGTCTCTCTTGTTTTGAGATTGGTCCTTGCAAGAGCTCACTGTTTAAAGGAATACAACATGAAAGAACACTCCTGCAATGTGAATAGTGATCCTCTGATTCAAGTGCTCACCTAAACTTATCACAAATCTTGAGGCTTTACCACAAATTTTGAGACTTATTGCCTTATGACAAAAAATATTTGATTTTCTAACGTTGACATACGAGGAGTAGTGTAGCTAGTTTGTTAACTCTGGAGATAATTCTGTGATCACCAAGCCCTTAGCCCCCAATTTGCCTTAAGAGTAAAGCAGCTGTAATTCTAACTTTCCATTTGAGTGGGCCTGTCCAGGGAGAAGACTTCTGGGTAGTGGGTATTAATAAACATATTTGGCTGAATATCTAACACCATATTTGTTGATAAATTGTGTATGTATTTTTTTAAAGAAACTTTTTACAATACGTAAGGCAACATTTAAATTCTAATGAAATCACAGCTTTAATTCTGAGCTCAACTTAATAGTAAACTCCTAATACCCTAGTACTTTATTATTAATAATAATAGCTATCATGTATTGATCTCTTCTTATGTGGTCAGTCTTCTTTTGTATTATTTCATTTAATCCTCATAAACAACCTTAAGCATCGGTCCTGTCATTATCCCTATCTTACAGAAAGGGAAAATAGCAACAGGGAGGTTAAGTCATTTGCCCAAATCACACAGCTAATAAGTGATGGGGCCAGAATTCCAACCCAGGGCTTCTGACTTCAGAGCCTACCAGTATCTTTTTAAATACGGAAGCTGACCACAGGCTGGAAGAGACTTTAAAAACCTGACCCCACACTGAATTTGTCAAATTTTGTCCTGGCCCCTGAACCCCAAAATCTCAGGTAACCCTTCCTGAGTGCAAATTAGGGAAAACAGTCACAATAATTTATTGAGGAATTATGTGAGTTAATATATTTAGCACCGAATTGAGAAGACAGTAAGCAATGGGAAAACTTTATCTCTAGTCATCAGCATCATCTCCCTCAAAGCTTGGTGTGAGGAACGTATACCCTGCGCTGTCTGTGCATCTACTAAGAACCAGGAAGCGCAGTGCCCATCCCTGAACATGTCTTCAATAAGCCTACACCACAGTCCTAGAAGCTGGGTTATTTTCACCCCTCTCCCACTTAACAGACGAAGAAACTGAGGCCACATCCGCGTCAAAGTTAAGTCGGTGAGTGGTGCAGAGAGGTAAGGTGTGAGTCCTGGGATGCTGCCGGCTCGCCTCTCCCCTCCTTGGGCCTCAGTTGCCTCTCTCGCCTTTGAGGTCTACACACGCCCGGACGCCAGGGTCCGTCACCCCCAGCCTCACTCCCATTCCAACGCCAGGGACAGGTCCGGGAAGATGCACCCGGCGGGGCGCCCCGGACGCCACAGTCACCCTCTCTCCCTCCCGCCCCGCTCCCGCCACGGCTCGGTGGCTCTCCCCACCGCTACCTGAGGTGAAGCAGGGAGCTGGAAACCGCCCAGGCGCGCCGACCACACACCTAGCTCACCGGTCTCGGCAGCACAGCTCAATTCCAGTCCGCTCAGCTTCCCCGCCCGTCCAGGCGCGGGCGGCAGCAACCAATGGACGTCCAGCCGCTGCCGGCCGCAGCCAACTGGAAGGCAACTAGCTCCCCAAGCTCCGCCCCCTCGCTCAGACGCGCGAGCTCCGGAGGGCACGGAGAGACGGCCGGGACAACGTGTCTTTGCAGGGATTGGCTGGCGCGGCAGCGTGTGGCGCACTGATTGGTCGCCGGGAAATGGAATGATTCCGCGTGGGTGTGGGCTGGCTGGAGCTGCGACGGGGTTCCGAGAGTGTCCGGGTTGCCTGGGGGTTTGGATTCGTCGGAGTGCTCTGAGGCCAATAAGTTGTGAAGTCGTTTTGCAAGATAGTAAACTGACTGGGAGAATACAAACAGAAGGCGAAGTGAAGGATGACGGTGAGGGATAAGGCTGGTCCACATTCTCCTCAGAACGCAGCTGCACTTCTCCCAGGACCAAAAGTCAAATAGAAAAAGATGTCCATGCCTAGGATGACAGGCCCTCGACCTCTCGCTTAGCCCGAATTAAAATTGATAGAGCTGAGAAGGAAAACGCATATAAACAAAGTGACAGCCACAGTACGAATTGACCTTTAGCCAAACGTAGGGTTGTTTTTTCATCCTCTGGTAAGAGTTCAGAGGGCAACCTTGAAAGTAGAGAACAGGAGTGGGTGTGGTAGGTGAATTTGCCACCCAGCAATGTTCAGGTTTCCATTCACTTGAAGATGAGAAACATTTCTTTCTATGACTGTGAAATCACCCATCTGATAAGATGTTTGGCAAACAGAGAATTTATTCCTTTTCCAGAGTAAATGCACTGATTAGCCAGACCTGGGTTGTTTGCAAGTTATATTTGCTAAGATAAGCCATTTGAGAACCAACAGCAGGGAGGAATGCAATGCTGCACTATTAGTCAATTTTTGATAGACTTGCAATGAGAATAAATAATACTCTATACTTTTTTAAGTTGCCCTCACTAAAAGAATCACCAAATACCACTTACTAGTTATTATTGGTCGACTTTCCAACTTTATAACCTGACTTTGTTGTTCATATATCAAATGAATAATAATTTGCTTTATGATTTCACATGAGATAATAATAGAAAAGTTATTTGTATGTATAAAGCTCCATTCATTCAGTTACTATTTATTATTGGTCAATTATTGAGGTTCCTGGTCTGGATGGATAGATAGTAGATTAGTAAACTAATTTAAGTTAGTTTAGGAAAAGTGCTTTGTATTAAGTTTTACATACTTAATATCTCATTGAATCCCCTTAACACTCTAAGGTAAGGTGTGTTTTACAGGCGAGGAGTCCCAGACATAGATCTTGAGGCAGTTTGTTTAATTACTGAGTGGAGGAACTGGAATTTGACTGAGGTCTGCAGGACTCTAAAAATGGTGCTCTTAATCCCCACAAAATTCATACTATGCTTCAAAGCTCTTTTGCCAGGCATTTGTGCACAGCAGTGGGGAGAAAAAATGAATGGCTTAATTTCTATCAAGAAGGTTAATACAACTTAAGAGGAGATTAATAGAGGAGAGAAACAAGTCCTCATATCTATTTCAGAAAAGTAAAAAAATTTGTATCTCTCATTAGGATTTGCTTCTGGATACTCTGCTCAGCAGCTCAGCATATTCTTTCAAAGAATCCTTTAAAACATCTTTAAAACAAAATTAATTTGACTTTTTTCTTTCTTTCTTTCTTTCTTTTCTTTTTTCTTTTTCTTTTTTTTTTTTTACAGGATCATTACATCACACTTATACCCATGTGATTCTTGTCTTCTGTCTAGTTTCTTTTTCTTTTGTTCTTCATCTGTTGCCCAGTTTTTCTTGGTTAGAATGAAGTTGGGGAAATTGAAAACCACCCTATCTCTATCAGATTGGAATGCTACTAACAGCAAAACTACAGGTTCAGAAAATAATGTATGTCATCTACAACTACTATTGAGAGCTTACTATGGTCCAGGCATAGTGCTAAGCATTTTAGTTTTACAGCAATGCCTTATAATAGACATGCACTGTTACTATTTTCATTGTGTACATGGAGAGAACCATAGTATATAGGGCAACAGACAGATCTCCCCTCTAGATAGTCTGAAATTGGAAAATACAGTTTCCATCTAGAGTTAAAGTATTAAAGGCATAACATAGATTTGACCATCTGTATGGAAAGTTACCTTAAAGAGAAAAAACAGCTTCCCTGCCAAGTCCTGACTATAGCCTGACTGACTATATTAACACATCTAAAGAAGGAATTTTCAAGATGAAAATTATAAAACATTTTCAAAACACAGAAATAATATATCCACAATTTCAAAACAGGGCAATAAATCAAGAAATAAACAAAATAAAAGCACGCATTCACAAATATCCCAAACTACTTGAAAATTTTTGAAAGATCTGTTCCCAAACTCTTAGGTTAAAAAGAAAATCAAATCAAAGATCATATGCTAAAGAATATTAATAAAAATATTTTTAAAATATTAATATTAATAAAATGAACTAATAAAAAACTCTATATAGCAAAGTCAGAGAATATGACAAGTTCTATATTTAGAGAACTTAAACACACAAAAATGTGTAGCCTTAATTGAATTTAACAAATATTTATTAAATGTCTGCTACCAGTACCAAGGACTGAGGGTATAGTGTGTCTTAACTGAGAATAATTTATTTGGAAATAAAAGAAACTCAACATGGATTAAGCCCCATCCAAAAAAAATGTGTTAGAAAAATACAGGAATATCTTACAGAAATTTGCTATGCAAAGTGTGGACCACAGACCAGCAACATTGGGATCCGATGGGAGCTAATTAGAAATGCAGAATCTCAGGCCCTGACCCATCGTACCGGAATCTACATTTTTGAAAGACACATGGATGATTTTTATGCACATTATTTTGAGAAGCACTATTATAGAGTACAAGGTCTTGACATACAGCCAAGTCTTGAAAAGGTTGAAATCAGAACTTAAAAGCCAGCAAGAACTGATACTGTACAAATTCATCAAACTTTGTATAGGTAAGATATGTACACCTCATTGTATGTAAGTTACAAATCAGTTATAAAGAAAAAAATCCATCAACCAAGAAGTTAGAAAAAAATCAGAAGAAATGAATTAACAAAAATACAAACAAAAATTGAGAAAAATTTGAAAGCAAAGACACAATGGGATTAATTTTTAAATACATGATATAATTTTTTTAGTGGGGGTTGGTTTGAGCATAATAAAATAAGTAAATAAACAGCTAGTCTAATAAAGAGAGTTTCAAGGTAGAGAAAGAAAACAAAAAGTCAAATAATTATGACTAATTAATTAAAAAATTGAATCCAGATGGAATGAATACTACTCCTAAGGAAATAAAAAGCACTGAGATTGGCACAAGAAGTGTTTGGAAGAGTTAGGAAGTCTAATAAACTTACAAAAATAAAAACTTTAAGGACAATAGGAAAATGTACCACCCAGGAAAGGACCGGAGGATTTTACATAATAATTTTTAATTCCCAAAGAAACTGGTAACTCTGATGCTATTAAAACTGTTTTTAGACCATAGATTTAAAAAAGAAATCTATTATTTTCATAAATTGAGTGTTTTGCATTACTCTGATACTCAAATAGGACACTTAAAAATCTTAGTAATTTATCTTTCCGTGAAAGACTTGCCCACCTACCTTTTAAACTAAGTCTATGAAACAACTGTTTTTAGACATTGAAAAATCGACAATACAAGGTTCTGATCCCTGAAAAAGGGAGACAAATGAAATGAACACCTGTTATCTAAACCAAGAAGGTCTTGAAGTATATTAATCACTGAAGCTTTGCAAAATGATCAAAGGCTAAAAAAATGAGTCTACCACTGCCCTTGATAAAAAGGAGAATATGATCAACTCTGGAGGAAATATGGTTCCTAATTTTAGAGGCTAATTAGATGGTTTATAACTATATACATGCCTAGAATAAAAAAGTGGGAATTTTTTATTTTTGAAATAGTACTTTAATGTTAGTCTAGTGAATGTGCTTTTGACAAGTCAAATAAGACAGAGATATATGACAGAGAAGTAAGAGCTTTGCTTGAGGACAAAAGACATACCTAAGTAAAGCTAATGAATGTAAACTGGATTTCAACCACTGAAGATGAAACTTGGAGTCAGCCAGCATCCTTATTCTGCCTTTTTCTCTTTGGGCACCAAAGATCTGGAGAGTAACCAGAGGCCCAGGGAGCCTGCAGAGGTGAAGTCACACCCACAGAGGAGCAAAGGGAAACAATTTACTGTCCAAACTCAAATATAATACCTTGAAGAAAATTCTAGAAGGCACTAAAAATCCCTATTAGGCATATGTGATATTATGATTACATATATATTGGTTTTCCTCCATGGCTCCTAGCTCATAACTTCCGTGGCCCTAGTTACAGTCTTTTGTTATGATGTTGGGACACTTTAGGTCTCAGGAACAAGTTTCAGGAAACAGAATCAATCTCTCTCTCTCTTTCTCTCTCTCTCTCTCTCTCCCCTCTAACCACCTCCTGTCCTCTTTTTACTTGTCCAGGGCAAGACTGTAATCTGATTGTGGTTCAGATGACCTTCATTGAAGAGAGAGTCCTTTCCCTTACTCTGGAAGAAGGAATGCTGCACAGAGAGGAAAAGAAGAATCTTAATAGACAGGTTTTGCTGGGGTTTCCCTTCTCAGTCTATTAGGATGAAATCATACCCTTTTTGTCCAATCACATTTCTACACAGTTGTCATTCATGTCTATGTTATAAAGTCTCCATAAAAACTCAAAAGGAATGGTTTCAGAGAACTTTCAGGATAACTAAAGATCCAGAAGTTCCTGGAGAGTGTCACCCTGCCCTGAGATGACATGAAAGCTCCAAACCCCTTCCCCTGTACTTGCTTTATGCGTCTCTTCATCTATATCCTTTGTAATATCCTTTATAATAAACGAATGTAAGTAAGTGGTTCCGTGATTTCTGTGAGCTGCTCCAGCAAATTAGTCAAATAAAAAGAGGGAGTCATGGGAACCCCAATCTGAACACAGTTGGTCAGAAGTTTTAGAACCCCAGACTTCTGACTGGTGTCTGCCATGGGGATGGTTTTGGGGAATAAGTCTTCAACCTGTGAAATCTGATGCACTCTCCAGGTAGTTAGTGTTGGAATTGAATCTACTACTTGGGATGTGGGGGGAAAAACCCACATTTGGTCACATAATTCTTCTGTGTTAATTGTTGTGGTGTGAGAGCAAAGGAAAAACTGAGTGCTTTTCCCAAACAGCCCAATATTAGGTCTCATGTGAAACTTACTTAGCTGGAATTTCCCCAGCAAACTGAGAAAGGAATTTGGGCATGAGAACTTGAAAAACTGTCATCCCAATTTATGTTCTTTCTTAGGTTCTATCAGAGTGACCACTTTTTCTCCTCTTTGATCCAGTTCTACTACAGCCACTGTAGTCCCTTCTTTCCTTGTTCTTTTTTCTGAGCCGAGGTCTCTCACTGTCACCCAGGTTGGAGTGTAGTGGCACAATCATGGCTGACCACAGCCTCAACCTCCTGGGCTCAGGTAATCCTTCCACCTTAACCTCCCAAATAACTGGGACTACAGGCACATGCTACCATGCCCGGCTCATTTTTTGTAGAGTTAAGTTCTCGCTAAGTTGCCCAGGCTGGACTCAAGTAATCTTGCCTAGACCTCCTAATGTGCTAGGAATACAGTCATGAGTCACTGCGCCCAGTCCCTCCTTCCCTTGTTCTTAAGCAGCTTCATTACATTAGCAGCAGCCAGACAAGAGGGCAAAGATGCTGCTGATGCACTGGAGAGAAAGTGAACAACAATTGTTTGGGAAAGTCCATTCCATTCCCCTTTATTCTGTTGTTTGCACCCCAGTTTGCCTTTGGGAAGCATTACTTTTCCATGGACAATTCCCAGTGATTTGAGTGGGCTGACTGCTTTCCTAGCTCCAGGGTTAAGCACAAGACCCAGTCTGGTCAATCAATGCATCACAGCTGCTCTAGCAAAAGAATAAATTCACCAATGGCCCGGTAACCCAATCAGTTTAATGTGATTTACTCCCTGGACTATTTCTGGCAATGTGAAGAAGGCGAAGCCATCTTTCTGATGGAAAGGCTAGCCAAAGGTGTTTAGTAAGCTTGAAGCTTGTGGAAACTACAACCATATTTCATTCAACATTTTCTTCCTTGGTTTTATTCAGCAATGTCCTGGAGCCACGTGAAAAGAGGAAGAATATGAGGTTTTGAGAAGAGATTTTCTAACAGCAGCCAATATAGGCAGGAGGACTTGAAATTTTTCATCTGTAAGTATGACAAGACAAAGATAGTTTCTGCATTCCTGGACAGCAACTGCACCTCTCTAGAGCAACTTTTGGGGCATGAACATTTATACACATTGTCAGGAGAATACATATATGAGAACTACCCATTACTTTTATTGTTAAAAGCATCTACAACACCCAAGACTATATTTAATTCAGTTTCCATAAGGCCAAACTATATTTTCTACATTCTGGTTTCATGAAATTCTCCTAGATCTTTTCAATAAGCCTTATCTTGCCTTTTGAATGAGTTTCTGGTTTCTGTTCCTTGTAATCAATCCCTGACTCTCACAAAAGTATGAGAACTGGTCCATCCCATCAAACAGTTTTTTCCATGCTTAAGCAAGTGAACTAATATCAACTGTGCTTTCATAAATGAATATGCTTTCATAAATGAATATGGTAGAGATTGATGTAGGATTAAGTAATATAAGAAAACTTCAGATTAAAAAATATTAACAAAATCCCTGCCACGTTGTTTATACAGTGCCTGGCACTAATTCATTTTCCTAGCCCAAGACATTGGAAAATGAATGTAACTGAGCCTTAGTTTCATCCCCTGGAATATGTGAACAAGAATATCTTCTTTGCAGAGTTGTTACAAGTATTCAAGACAGTGACTGAAGAGAGGATGGCCCAGATTTTGGCACTGAGTGAGCACAAAGAAAATGGTAATAGGTTAGAGAAGAGATACTTGGGTGAAAATATAAGTGAAGGTGTGGAGCAGAGGTCCCCAGAGTTCCCATATGTCTGCATCAGGGAGGCTTTAAACAAATTTCAAGATTCTTTCCTAAAACTACTAAATTAGAATCTATGGAGACCTGAAGGTCTAGAAATATGAATTATAAAATGTTCCCCAGAGTAGTGCTATATAAATAGCTAACCTAAGACTGGTCTGACTAGTGCTAAAGCACCAGAAAAGAAGAGAAAGCAAGGTTTGTGGGAGAAGGGAGCAGACAGAGGAATAGGCAAGAATCAGTGGGTCAAATGCTGAATTATCCATGGTACTTATTTTCGTTACTTACTTTTTGGGATTTACTCTTTAGTGCTATCTGTTCTATTGTTTAAGGCTATGTTCAATTTTTCAAAATAATAAGTATGCTTTTAAGAAAAGCTAGGACAGCTAAAACACACTATGTTGATGCATAGAAAATATTTATGTTAGGAAATCATAACTAAAACAAACAAATAAAGACGGAAAATGTACCTATTCATATATCAAAATATTCCAGTAAAAATAAAGGCCAATTAATAATATTATAATCATCATAAATTGCACAAATAGCTGATGCCAAATTTTCCATTATAGATAACATCTGTCATGTGCTTGATATATAGTCTAGGCATTGCTCTAAGTAGGTAATACCATGATCCCTATCTTGCATATCACAAAACTGAATCATAGAAAGCTTAAGTACTTACCTTAAGGTCATACAGCTTAAGAGATCAGGTGTGATCCTTGTACTTTTAGTCACTATACCCATCTCCCTCTCAGTACAAAAGCTGATGCCCTGTCAGAACAAGGCCATGATAAAACAAGCTAGACTAGGACTGAGTGGAATTTGCAGCCGGGTGTGGGAGGCCGTGCTAGTTCCAAAAGGATATCAGAAGCCTATGGGCAAATCCAGCCTACAGTTGAGGCCGACAGAAAAAACGCGTAGATGGCTTTATGTGCAGCTGAGACAGTAGCAACTTGCGATCTCCATTATGATGATGGGTATTGAAGTTAAAAAAATTTCATATTGTGCTTAGGTCCACAGATGATCTAGGGCCACTGATATGTGACCTTAGAAACCAAGCAAAGTGTCACCTCAAACACCAGAAATTAGACTGAGTGTAGAGTGTGAAAGAAAGTACTCCATGAGCAGAGAGAGAAAAAGCCAAAGAGAGTCCACATTTTAAGAGACTTGCAAGGTACTTATGATAAAGATTTTTTAAAAAATTTATTTCATGTATCTAAAATAACAGCAAACTGCAGTTCATGTGCCAAGTTAGGCCTCACCTCTGTTGTAAATAAAGTTTCACTGGGACACAGGTACACTCATTCATTTATGTACCTACTGTTGGTGACAACTTTAATGCCATAATGTCATAACTGAAAAACTACAACAGATACTGTATGGCCTACAAAGCTGAAAATATTATGATTTTATCCTTTATAGAAAAATTCTCCTTACCTGCTTTAAAATATGTTTCACAAATCTAGAATTAGGATTTGAACTTAAAGAGAGAAAGCCAGACTTGATTCACATCCAAGTGCTCTTATCTCCTTGGATCAAGTGTATCAGAAAACACGGGGAGGTGAAACCACTTGAGAAGGAACATGGCATAAGAGAATTCAATTGGTCCAGGATCTTTATCTCAGAAGGTCAATTACTCTAGAGAATGAATTTGTTAACTGTAAGGTTACATTTGTAAATATTCTAGCTCAGTGAATACCATATTGCACCTGAATAAGCAAAAGCTCAAAGTGATTGTGACATAGTTTTCTTTTACAATGTGATCTCTTTTTTTCTGAGTTGATATTTTCTCCTCTTAAAGAGGGCACATGTATTATGTTTCTATAAAAATATGTCAATTATTAAGGGCCCACTATGTGTCAAAACAATCTTTAAATTTTTACATTCACAATCTGACCACTTGTTCTTCAATATCTCCTTCCCCCTTTTTTCTGACAGAAATAGAGCCCTTGATTTTTAGCTGTGCACATCATTGTCCAGCATGACAAACATTGCCCAGATACTCTTACAGCAACACCAGTGAAAAGACTTAGATTCTGCTAATCAAATGCACTCATAAGTTTTGCAAGGTAGAAGTCATGTTTTTACTGCTTTTGTAGTTCTACTACAGGTTTTGGTGTCCCCATCCACTGCCCTGGCTCAAGATTACTTTATGATCATGTGTTTTTTCAATAGTTATAAGAACACCTGCATTGGTGACCCAACTCCATTGTACTATTCTCAAAGAATTCTTTGAGTGTTCCTTTAGCCCTCCAGCTGATTCTCTAAGCCATAACAAAGCCTTTACTAAATACCTTTCTGATTAAACTAGCTAAAATGGATTCTGTTCTTTGCTGTTAAACTGTGAAAAATATAAAATTTAGAATTTAGAAGTGGGCACTGGCCCTAAAAAATATTAATGCATGTTTCATTGCTTAGCAGTGTCCAAGCATCAGATGGTGAGGACAAGTGTAGCAGTCTGAAAACTAGAGACCTTTGTTATTCAGTGCCAAAGTAATTGATAAATTGTTGCCTAAAATACCTTGGAAGGGAGATTACATGCTAATCAAGCCTTAAACCATAGGCTAGATCATTAGAAAAATTCAGTGTTGTTGTTAGTTGGATGCTTCTGCTATTTTTCAGCAAAGTTTTATTAAAAAAGAGATGCAGTATATCTAGATCTAGCCAGGCTGTACAACTGATAAAGGTAATGTGTAACTCTACTAAGGAAAGAACAGAGAATTTAAACTTGTGTCAGGGACTCTCGGCCTGCGGTAGAGAATCTAAAATATTTGTGAATCTAATAATTTGATGCCTTAACATGCTGAAAAAGTCCGTTGTCTGTACTTCTACACCGAAGCAATAGTAAGAGGTTGCTCTGAAGGAGCAATGTGACCTCAATTATTTACAAGCACCTCTTCAAAGCATTTTGGATTAGACAGTGAGCACAGGTCAGATTAAGGGTGCTGCCCTACCATTCAAGTCACTTATTTCAGGGAATTATGAATACAAACCTATATTAGTTTGTTGGGGCTGCTGTACCAAAATTCCAAAAACTGGGTGGCTTAATCAACAGAAATTTATTGTCTCAGCGTTCTAGATGTTAGAAGTCCAAGATAAAAATGTCTGTAAGGTTGGCTCCTTCTGAGAGATGTGAGGGAGAATCTATTTCATGTCTTTCTGCTAACTTCTGATGGTTCACTTTGGCATTCCTTGGTGTATAGATATACACCCCAACCTTTGCCCTCATATTCACATGACATCCTCCCTGTGTCTCATGCCTGCGTACAAATTCCCTACCTTTTTTATTAGGACACCAGTCATATTGGATTAGGGCTCACCTAAATGACCTAATTTTAACTTGATTACCTCTATAAAGACTGTCTCCAAATAAGGTTACATTTTGAGGTATTGGGAGTTATGGCTCCAACACATTTTATTCCAGGGAGTGTGACATAATTCAATCCATAACACAACCATTAGGTTGAAAAGAGAGGCTGTGTGCATAGCAGCTAGTAATTAAAAAGAGATCTTTAGACTTAAATATATATAAGAAGTCTAGATGAGTTATTTGGGTATAATTCTCACATTAAAACTTACCAGAAGAAAGACTAAAAGCTTATTAAGATTAAAGGAAATTATTTATCAAAGAAAACATAAACCTTACCTGCCAAAACCTAATTGTCTAAGTGTTAATGCAAACCCAAGCACCTAGCAAAAAGCAAGTTGTAAAAATTTTGCATTCCTAAGAAGGACAGACATACCCAATTCAGATGTGGCTAAGGAGGTTAACAGACAAGGAAGAACCTCCAAGAAGACTAAGCCAGTAGTCATGGAGGTGAAAAAGAAATCAGAGGTTGTTGGATGACCTAAACCAGAAAATTACAGTAATCTATCAGGGGGTCGATTCCTACCCAGGACAATATTTTTCCTGAAAGAAACTTTTTATCCTAGTTATCCTGTTCCTGCTTCACCATTGAATGGTGTGTGTGTGTGTGTGTGTGTGTGTGTGTGTGTGTGTGTGTGAGTGTGACGAGAGGATCACTTGAGCCTAAGAGCTCAAGATAAGCATAGGAAACATAGTGAGACCTCATCTCTACCTTCCCCCACTTCAAAAAAAAAAAATCAAAAAATTATCTGGCACATATTCGTAATCCCAGCTACTCAGAAGGCTGAGTTAGGAGCATCGCTTGAGCACAGAAGTTCAAGGCTGCAGTGAGCTGTTGGTGCCACTGCACTCCAGCCAGGGTGACAGAGTGAGTCCCTGTCTGAAAACAAAACAAAACAGTGCTTGTAATGAAAGTGAAAAGA